>NC_071256.1:14048229-14283229 GCF_023375685.1 Ictalurus furcatus | reverse complement strand
TATTGATTACGCTTCACAAATATTTCTATAAAGGACCTTAAACAGGCATTTCATTGTGCAAAGCCGTCTGGTGTGGCTGAATTAAACCAATCTTGCAAAGAAAAGTGGACCAAGAATACCTCCACAACAATGTGAAAGACTGATCGTATCAGAAGTTATCAGAAGCATCTGATTGCAGTTGATGCTGCAAAATAAAGGTAGCACAACCCGTTATTACATTTAGGGGGTGGTGATTTTTTCCACATGGGTGAGATAGATGTGGCACAAACGTCCTCCTTCAATAAATGAAAATGTTTTTCAATGTAAAATTCACTGTAGAATTAAAAAAACAAAAACAAAAAACAAAACAAACAAAAAAAACGGTTTCCTAATGTTCCTGTTTTATGACGTACATTTGTGTGTATCAGACAACACCGCAGATGAGTTTTGTTGAATGTATACCTGAATAGCCAATCACAGCAGAGTATTTGCAGCGGTGCATTTTGGCGCCGGTGTTGAACACGTGACCACAGTCTGATTGGTCGTTTACTCTTGTTTACTCTTGTAGGTGGGATCTAATGGCGCGCGCGTACGGGCAAATTTGTAAAGGAACAATTTAAGATTGTTGTTATTGTTTTAATTTCAGATTTCTATAGTATTACGCAGTCAGTTATAAGATAAGCGTATTATTTCCCGCTCGTGTTTAAACGGTCTTTAATAAAACAACAAACAGGACGAATTAAACTCCTCTAAAAAAGAAAAGAAAAGAAAAGACATGGTATAAAATGTCAACAGATGGATCAAATGGTTGTTACACAAATCCTGAAGCTGAACTGCACTTCTGACACTAGAACATCTGTAATTAAACAGGTACAGTTAATAACCATTCTTTCTTAAAGTACATAACGATTCACACTTCAAACAGAATATACAGAAGTGCAATATCAGTTTTTTCTGTTAAAACAGAAACGCTAGCAGCTCGCCACAAGATGGCGGCATCAGCTCACCCACACGTCACTGACGCCTTTAGGGAAGATCCCAATAATGAATTGGATTCCCGCTCGATCCCTCGAGTCTACACCCGGAAGTGACGTAGCACGCAGTAAGCCGAGGTGCTACTCTTTTTACGGTATGATAATCTGAACGATATCACTGTATTCATCAACCATTTAAAACACACAAACTGGTGGAAATTCATGGAAAATGTATTACAAATTCTTTGTACAAATGTCCCTTTTCACAGCTTTATAGATGTAACAAAAACCAAATAGGGGCGGGGGGGCTAAATCACCTAACTGTTCTTCTTTCTTAGAAATATCATTTTGAGAGCGACTTTTCCAGAAAATCTGGTACACAGTCAGCATTTATCACTTCGGCGAAGAGAGAACGTCTGTGAGGAAAGTACGATGGCGGTTTAGGGCCACTGTTCAAAAAAGAAAAATACAAGATTTGGAGAATACAGTTATAATATTACGGGGGGGTTGCAGTGTTTTGAGAATTATGATAATACTATGACAAAATGGTACATACTTATAACGTTTGTGTGTTAAAATGAGGGACATTGAGGATTTGGTGAAGTTATTGTCTCTTCTGATGAAGGAACGTTTTCAGGCAGTGGTCGCCTTCCAGACTATCGATGGGTACATCTTTGTGCCAAAGAGGGTGTGTAGATGGATAATAATCAAAATGCTCAATCCTGAAGGAGTGGAAGAATTGGACTTTGTATGGAATTAAATTTGTGCCAAAAGAAACATTGAAACTAAAAACTTTAAACTCGGTGGCAAAAATGTAACAAGGTCTGTAAATAAACAGCATTCTTTGTTAACAGTTTTCTAAGCTTCCTTTTTGCTAATCATGGTTTATTATGATTTTGTTTATGCTTTCAAAGTTTTCATTTATGCTCTGCAAGTTCATGTTCGGAATTCTGGCACAATCCTTTTGTGTAGGCGGGGCTTAACAGCGATTTACTCTCATCGGCTAGTGAGATTTGGATCGACAGCTCCCTGACCTGGAAGTAGAGACTTCAGTGGCATGAATTTTGGAGAGCGTTCTGGATGCAGTTCTCTGTATAGTTATAGTGTTTGTACTTTTTAGTGGAAATTACTTACTTACTTAATTATTATATTCGTTCATGGTTAATATTTGAGATTTGTGTCTCATACCACTATTTTTCGACGTGAGCTCTCAGGAGCCGCACGGAGTGTCGTCGTCATCATCAGTATCATCCTCCTCCTCAGCTGAATACTTGAGCTGTCGATCCAATTCTCACTAGCCAATGAGAGTAAATCTCTGTTAAGCCCCACCCACATGAGAGGCTTATACCAGGATGGCAAATGTAAACTTGCATAGCGTAAACTAAAACTTTAAAAGTGCATTTATAAGCCATGATTAGCAAAAAGGAAGCTTAGAAAACTGTTATCAAAGAAATTTATTTAAAGACCTTGTTACATTTTTGCCATTAAATTAACTGTTTTCAGTTTCAGAGTGTTTTTCTTCTTTTCATTGTATATTTTTGTTCGAGGGGTGCACGTTCGACTCACGCCTCCAGGGTTAGGGGTTCGATTCCCGCTGCTGCCCTGTGTGTGCCGAGTTCTCCCCGTGCTGTGGGGGTTTCCTCCGGGTACTCCGGTTTCCTCCCCCAGTCCAAAGACATGCATGGTAGGCTGATTGGCATTTCCAAAGTGTCCGTAGTGTATGAATGGGTGTTTGTATGTGAGTGTGCCCTGCGATGGATTGGCACCCCGTCCAGGGTGTACCCCGCCTTGTGCCCCATGCTCCCTGGGATAGACTCCAGGTTCCCCGCGACCCTGAAGGATAAGTGGTATAGAAGACGAATGGATGGATATTTGTTCGATTCTTCAAAAGTTATGGTATGTCCAATACTTTTGGCACAAATGTAATTCCATAGACTTGTACAATAAACATAAACCTAATGGTGAATCAATGTCAAAACACATTGTGAGCTTGATTGCTGTACAGAGTGGCTGGAGTTATATCTGTCATGTTGCAGATGTAACCATCGATAGTCTTGAAGGTGACTAATTCCTCCAAGTTCATGTTCTTTCTTATAAATAAACAATTTCTAATAATAATGTAATACGGACGTGTCAGAAAATGCAATATTTCTTTATTTTCGTTATCTTTGTTTCTCGAAATATTACAACTTTCTTCTCGAAATCTCGTGACTTTTTCCTTGTAATATTTGATTTAGACTTTGAAGTATTGAAACTTGTTTTTCTAATAATGTTATGACTTTCTGCCCAAGTTTATTCACAAAATATTACAACTTTATTTTGGAAATCTTGTATTTAAAAAAAAAATAATTTAAAACAGTGTGTTCAAAATGCCATCGTAGGAAAGGAAGTGTGCACTGTGCAGAGCCGCTTTGCCAAAAACAAATCGTTTTTTCATTTAATCATGGTCAGCAGTGCCATGTCGTTTTGTGCGCTCGATGGCCGTTAGGAACGGAGGCTGAGGTAGCGGTGTGTAATGCGTTTACAACAGGAGCAGGTTTTCAGTGCAGTCGCGTCTCCGGTGTCGAGAAACAGAGGCTGCTGTAGTATAACTTCACAGTCGGACACAAAAGGGACGAGGTCCACTGGAAACGGAACGTGATTGAGTAACAAATTAGACAGTAAAAGAGGAAAATCATACACTGCGACTAACCATGGAAGATTATGCTACGGCCTTCACAGTCACCAGATCCTAACCCAGTCGAACACCAAGAGTATTGGAGATTTTTGAGGTGATGTCATCAAAAGACCAACTGAAGGATTATCTTTTGAAAGAATTGTGTTGATTACTTTGGTACAGTCCCAGAGACTTCCAGAGCATAGAAGCAATTACCTCAATGTGACCAAACAACCATAAAACATATTTTTAGCTTGCCCCTATTTATAATGTCATGAGACAACGTCTTTTATCAGGTCAAACTTTGAAAGAGTTGTTTTATAAGACGGGACCCAGGAAAACTTTTACAACTTTTATCACAAGCAAATTTAAATAATCTTTTTTAGAGTCACATTGTACAGAAATGCCTGACTTTTCTCAGCTGAATTATATTGTGATCTTTTATTTTATTTGCTTTTTTTTTAATTACTTTTATTATTACTGAATTTAGTTTGTCTGATAAATACCTGTATTCACCATTAAACAGCCACTGAAGCTGGTATGGTGACAAGCCCAAATACAAAAACAAACAACGTGACCAAACTTGTCTGTAATAGCTTTGCACATCTTGCAGAAAACATTCAAATTAGCACATAGCAGGTCGTAGTACGTGAAGAGCATGTAGAGTGTTGAATGTGATATGAAATGCTGTGCTTGCGAAGTTTTGACTCCAGTCACTCTCGAAGTTTGCTGCTCAGCCTTGTGGTTCATATGGAAGTGCGGGGAGGGACATAGTTTAAATTGAATTACACTAATGGAGCTCATGTGAGGGCTGAGAGAGATCAGGGGGACAGAATAAGAGGGAGATTTGTGAACCGGAGCTGACTCGCTGGGTGAGTGTTATGGAATTTTGTGTAAGAAGCTTATTCGAAATGATCATGTGTTTGCTTTCTTTTTGTGTTCATGTAGGAGATTGACATTGTTTGTGAGTGTGTGTGTATGTGTGTGTGAGAGAGAGAGAGTGAGAGTTGAGCTACACCACACTTCTGCAATCCTGTAGTCTTTACCCATGACAGATCAGCAAACTTTTAGTGTACACAAAGTTTAACCTGGTGTGTGTGTGTGGCTGTGCAGTAGGTGGAATAAAACATGTATTTTGATGTTGTAACATGCCTGACACCTGACGTATTAGCTAGGGTTTACGCAACGTGAAACATTTAAATTCTGCTTTTATTTATAACTGCTAATACACTCCCCCTAATAAATATATAATACCTCCTTATACACATGTACAAATGTTTGCTACAGTACTACATATTATTTTAACTTGTACGCACAGTTTCTAATTTGTTGCCGCAAGTATATCTGTGTTTATTTGTATGTTCAATTAGTATTGTTATTCTCAATTCAAATGTTCAACCCATAACCTCCTTGCAGAGGCAACCAAGTTTGGGAGTAAAATATAGTATTTTGGTGCTTAGCAGAGTTCATGATGCCATAATTCTTTTTTTTTTTTTTTAGTTCTTTATCCCCCATTTTCTCCCCAGTTTGGTGATTTGGCAATTCCCAACCACTAGCCAACTGTTCCCTGTCACATGACGGCTACCAACTGGGGAGGGTGAAGTCTAATATGTACTAAGAGCAGTGGGTTCAAAGAGTTCAAGCCCCCGCACTGCCAAGCTACCACTGTTGGACCCTTGAGCAAGGCCCTTAACCCTATATGCTCCAGGTGCACTGTATCATGGCTGACCCTGCACTCTGACCCCAGCTTGTTAGGAAGCTGCGACGAAAAGAATTTCACGGTGCTGTAATGTATATATGACAAATAAAGGCTTCTCCTTCCTTCTCTCGCGACGTGAAGCCAGCCACTAGGCTTGCCATGGTATGTGGTCATACCGGTTATAAGGGACCATACTGATATGAACTTTTATACCAGTATTAAAAGGGGAAACATTATGAATGAAACTTACATAATAACAACTTATTGTTTGCTTAAAATGTAGTAAAGAAAATAAAATAAATTGCCACTCATGATAAATTAAATTAATTAATTGGAAGTTAGTTAGCGATGCATCAAAACTACACAGTCAGTATAGTACACGCACTGACGGAAGACGTGACGTCTGACGTTAGCTTACAATAACAACTGTGCGAGGTCAGAGGGGCAGCACAAACGTGTGTAAAATATTAAACAGAACTCTGTAAAGCTATCTATCGAGCCGTATTTATACGGCTCCATGCACATGACATGCATGGTTATATATATATATATATATATATATATATATATATTATTTATATATATATATATATATATCTCGTGGGCACTGATTAAGAATTTGTTCCCACAACATGCTCATGTTTTATTAATTCGTTCCCTCGAATGCATTTACATAAAACAAGGGAACGAATTAATTGGCTAAAACGTGGTCATGATATGTTGTTGTTTTTTTTTTTTTTACCCACATGTCGTGTGGGGCTTCTTACATTTAGAAGACAAAACGGAGACCATTATTGAACTGACCGAAAGTTTGATGAAAGAGGAGAGAACTTGGGCTGTATTTATTGTTTGAAATGTTTGTTTTGTACAAGGCCTATGTTTGCTCTTTGAAGTGTTATTAGATGTTTGGTGAACGCCACACAATTTAATTTGATGACACTTTTTTTTCAGTTTCATATTTTGTCAAATAAAAATCAAAGTTTGAATTCAAGCTGCCTTGTTTTATTGTGTAGGCTATAGGGCTATCGGTATTTATCGACGGTACACCTTTATCGGTAACGATAGAAACAAGTTTGGTATAATGCTCGATAAAATGTAAACAGACATGAAGTTTGGTTGCATGAACAACCCTCAAGCGTGCGCCGTCCCTGGATCATAAACAGCCTATCATATGCCTTGATAAGGAAGTGTGCTAGGAGAGACAAGCAAACAGCCAATAACAAGTTGTGTATCTGTGGGGGTTCGGTTAGGGCTGGGTATTGTGACCAATTTGGCAATTTGATTCTTATTTATATGGTTTTGATATATTTGATTTGATTCAATATTGATTCGTTATCAATATTTCATTTTAAATGTTAGTTTTGCAGACATGTTTTAATATAAATGCTGGTAACTGAAACCCTCCTATTTAGCTATATTACTGAAATACACATTTACATTAACAATAGGGCACACACAATTATGTTTAATTACTTTTTACTTTTACTTTGAGTAACAAACATTGCAACAAGAAATCATAAATATGTGCATACAATGCACACAAGGTAAGCATAAACTGCACATTAATGTAAAAAAAAAAAACATCGTAAATGTGCAACAGTGAAATTCATTAACAACTTGAAACATGTTCAAGAAATAAAAGCGTTTTCAAAATTAAAAACATGGTAAATGGTCGGCACTTTTATAGCGCTTTTTTAACATTAGCGTTTCCAAAGCGTTTTACACTGTGTCTCATTCACCCATTCACACACACACACTCTCACACACACAAATGGTAGCAGAACTGCCATGCAAGGTGCTAACTTGCCATTGAGAGCAACTGTGTGTGTGTGTGTGTGTGTGTGTGTGTGTGTGTGTGTGTGTGTGTGTGTGTGTTTTAATGCTGTCATTATTTCGACTTCCATTGTCATTATTTTCACTTAAGTTATTATTTTTTACTTAATATCTCATTATTTTTGACTTACTAAGTTGTTATTTTGACTTAGTAAGTCAAAATAATGATAGGCTGTGTCCGAAATCGCGTACTGTGACGGTACCTACTGCACGACCGTTGAAACAGTACGTATGTATGTATCAGTATGTATGTGTAGTATGAATACAATCCCGGACATACTTGATCCGCCATGTAGGCATTGACATGTGACCGTCGACGTCATCATAAACAGAAAAATCTTAAAGGGACGACCGGATTAAAGCAACCGCACTAACAACAAAATTCACATCAGGAAATTTAACTGAATTAGTAATGTAATATGGGCGGTATGGGCGGGGCTAACAGGCTGAGGTAAATTCGTTGCCGTTAGCTCGGCCAGCTAAGGCATGATGGAGATCGCAGAAACATTTCAAACGCTGTGACAACAGTTTTCTTATTTAAACCTTCAACAAGTTAACAGTTTATTCAGGTATTTTTAACCAAGTCCTGTTTAACCAAGGTTTAATACTTAAAAAGAGACGACATGCTGACTTCCACCATTTGTTATGTCTGAGCTCGTCCGCACCAGTCCCGTTGCATTATGGGAATTTTTGACTCGCGTAGCGTCCATCGGTTGCTCATTGCAAAATCTCACCGGAAGCTGTACACCATCCGGGTATTTCTTGCCTACTGAGAAGTCGGACATGAGTAGTAGGGTAGTACGCGATTTCAGACGCGGCCATAGCAAATGGAAAAGAAAAAAAAATCACACCTTGCTGTTTAGGGCTTTTGTATTATATTACATTAAAGATGGAAAAAGAGCTGACCTGATTGATTCTGGTTTCATTTTTCTTATGTCAAAAAAAACCACATTAATTTTAACAGGAGTTTCTAGACATTTTAAATCCACTGTACTTTAGCTGTCTGTACATCTCTTTATCCGTTTACCTTCGTCTGTGTCTTTCTCTTAGACACGCTTTCTCTCTCTCTGTCTGTTTCCATTTCTCCCTCTCTCTCTCTCTCTCTCTCTCTATATATATATATGTATCTTTCTGGCATGTTTTGCTTTTGCGCAATGTCTTTTAGATAACACATGCAGAGTTAATGATTGGTGAGAGAAAGAGAGAGAGAGGGGGAGGTTGGTTTCATTCATTCATGTGCTGGTCAAATTTCTCTCTCCTTCTCCTCCATCAGGGTAAGTAGCTTAACAGCACTGTGTGTGTGTGTGTTTGAGGTTTCCTCAACTGTGGTTTCATGTCAGTTTCACTGTCAGTCATTCATGTTTAAAGATTAAACAATTTATATTGTCCATCTGCTGCCGTTGAACCTTCGCTTACGTCCTCTATAACCGCTTCTCATTTTGAGTCACAGGCGCTTCTCATTAACAAGTCAAATTGGCTGAGCCAGTTGCCTCCAGTGTTAATTACATAACATCACTGCTTTTTTTCTTCTTTTTTTAACTTCTTTGATTGAAGTGGTATCTGGCTGTAGCCTCCACTTACCACGATGCCCCGGTCATTTGGAAGTGTGAGCCAAAATCTGTGAACGTTTAATATTGTACACAGAGAAAGGGTTGGAATTGATATAATGATAATCACTGATTAACATGTTTGCATGTTTAAGGTAAATTCAACCCTGAAGCACATTAAAGAAGCCATAGCTTCTTTTCTCACGTCCCATTTTCCAATGATGTTCCGTGTTGTCACAATGACAAATCCAACGTAGTAGTAGTGGAGACAGCAAGCGTTAGACTCGAAGTTGGACTCCAAGTGGTTTGGTTAGTAAGCGATCTGAGATTGATGGTGTTAGCATGAAAATTTAAATAAAAAAATTACTATATTATATTAGCTACCACTTATGTTTCCTAGCCTCATATGTTTCCTGACAACCAAACCATGGGATTAAGATTTTACTTGCTCAGTGGGATAGCTGATAAATTTAGGATTTCTACTCATGAGTTCTATGGACCCGAACCTTAAAAACTGAAATTTAATATTGAGTACAACTGTCCCGCAACATTTTTAGCATGTTGTTAGCATTATGCGGTCCTCGTTGCAGGTTAAATTATGCTTACTGTTTCTTGTTCATATTATGTAAGTGAAATTATGCGGATTCCGAAATGATAGAGAGAGAGGATCTTCTTGGTAACTGGATGGATGTTGACCTCAGATAGTTAGCATTATGCAGATGATATTGTGCTAACTGCTTCCTGTTGCTTCCTTATTACTAGGAACGCAATTTCTGGTGCAGTTTTCCTTTATAGATATGTGAGCTGTGCGGAAGCCCTAAGCAGCCATGCATTAAAAAAAAAAATTCTGTTGTTTTCTCGTGATTTCAACTTAATTTTCCTGTGTACTGGACCTCCATCGTCCTGAAGTCAATGGGGTTTTTAAATGGGTTTTTTGGTTAAATGCCAAATTGAAAAAAATGGTTGCTAACAAGTGGCCGAATGGGACTACGGAGGTTGTCAGGGACATTAAACGTCATCACGCCGAACAGGAAAACTCCTCTACTACACCCTCGTCATGTTAATACGCGCACTCTTGCAAACTATTCCAACTCAAACTTTCTAACTTGTAGATTTGTCAATTTATAGTATTTTCCAATTGGAATTTTTTTTTTTTAAATAAAGATTGAAAGAGTTGTAGGAAGCGTAGCGGTGGTGACGTTGAAGTCATGAGACCATGGTGTAGTTCGTTTATAGCATAACATTAGCTTTTAACTTCTGACGATTGTATCTAGGCTTCAAAATCTTATGAATCTTATCTTAATGAACGAAAGAATCATAAACTTTTGTTTTCTGAAATAATCCAAAAGCCAATGGAAAAAATCCTTTTGGCTTTTTGTCAAGGGAACCAGGGTGATACTAACTTCTGGGGTGGCCTACAAAAATACCTCATCCCTGCAGGTTTGACGATTTCCACGTTAGTGTCTGACACTTGAGAAGGGGCACATCCCTCTCTCTTAATGCGGAGATAAAATCCATCTCTACAGCGGGGATGTATTACATTTATCATGGCGAAGATGCGACACCATGCGCCACCATGCGACACCAGTCGCATTCACAAAGCGTCAGATTTTCTCAGGATAAAATTACATCGTGAGAAAACAGCTTTTGTTATGTCGAGATCATGAGAAAACAACAGAAAAAAGTGAATAATGCACAGTAGCTTAGGGCTTCCGTAGAGCTGAGATTAATTCTTTAGGGAAGGCTGAAGTGTTTTCATAATGTGAGGAAGGCTAGGTTTCTGTGTGTCTTGGAGACAGAGAGAATGTGTGTGGAAAACAGACAGAGACCATCATGTTTTTTGTTTTAGTGTGCTGATCAGTTTCCATATCTCTCTATTGGTCCCAAATGATCATAACTACTGTTTACTATTGAAAAATGACCCCATAAATTTCATCTTAAGCATGTTTTTTTTTTTCCAACATGCACTCGTACAGCTTTACTGTTTGTATTGCTAAACAGCGTAATTAAACAATATCACACAAACAAGAGTGCGGTACACGATTGAGAATGCGATATTGCTTTTACAAGAAATGAACATGGAGTAACTGACATTTCAGACACAGTTTGGCCAAACGTTCTGTTCATGTTTGCTTTGCGAGCGGAAATGCATTCCGAAGTAGCGCCACTACATTTTATAGCATGTCTAGCTCACACTGATTTGTATATTCCCATTAAAGGTGTTTTCTGTAAAATTGGCATCCCTTCTTCTGACGAGTTTTCATATTTCAAGTCAGAAGTTATATTCCTGAAAAGTATCGCTTGCCACAGATGAGCAGAGTGATGCGCACAGTAAAATGTTTCTGTGCCCCTATAGGAAATATAGGGCACTCTTGGAACTCTGCTCAACCAATCAAATTAGTGGACCAGAGCTATCTATTGTAAAATGTGGTTTAATGTGGTTATTTGTGTGTGTGTGTGTGATATTTTTGTTATTGAACAGTGGCAAAAAAATGTGTTTCTAGGCCAAAAACATGTCACCTGAAAATGATTGTTCTCTTTTTATAAAATTGTCCTTTATGTCTATAAGAGATTTGGAGTTGCTCAGCATTTTTCTTGGTACAGTAAGCCACGTTAAGCTTTGTTTTCCTTCAGCGTTTTAGTCGTCAGTCACTTGTGTACACCACAGCAATTTAGTGTAGCACGTGGATGGAATGAGAGTGTCCGTCAGTTTACAACATGGATAACTATATAACTAAGTATCTTATAAAATATTAAATAATCCAGCATAAGCAAGGAGACTATCACTGTAGTAGCTAAACATTACCTGCAAAACATAGATAGTGAGCTAGCTCAAAGGTCCTTCACACAGTCACCTCCAGAATGGGCACCCTTTGTGATTTGGATGGCTGCTTGGAGTTTATCCTGCTTACATCTGAATTATTGATTAACAGTATAAAAGTTCATGAACTGCTATCTTTTCAACTGCTTGCTAGCTTCGGCCATCAGGGGTAAGACACACACACACACACACACACACACACACACACACACACACACTGATTGAGGAAAACTGTAGCAACCTCTCAGTTTGTCCTCTTTCCGTCAAACTCCTGCAGCTTGTGAGAACAGAGGCGTCAGATAGCTGAGAAAGATGATACACTGTCCGACATGGAGGGTGGAATTCTCTGACCGTTCAATATCTGCTTTCCGTGTGTGTGTGTGTGTGTGTGTGTGTGTGTGTGTGTGTGTGTGTGTGTGTGTGTGTGTGTTTTACTTTTTGGAGCAAACAGAACTGTCAGGTCAGAGGATTACTCAGCAGAACCACCGATATGTTCAGCAGCTGCACTTCAGAATCTCATGTTTTACCTAAACAAGGGAGACAGAGAGTGAGAGACAGACAGAAAGAGAAAAGGAGGGAGTGGTGAGACGTGGGGGGCTGTTGGGATTCAGCAGGTCTTGGAGAGTTACATCCAGCTACTTTGCAATAAGTTAGGATCTTGTGGGATGTTGGGGGGGTGCAATGGGACGTTGGGATGTGATGGGAGGTGGGGGGGGGGTACATCCTGCTACAGTGCAGTGGGAAGTTAGGATTTGGTGGGATGTTGGTTGGGGGGGTAGGGGCACAGTGGGACAATGGGATGTAGTGGGAGGTAGGGGGCTGTTGGGATTCAGCAGGATTTGTGTGGGGGGTAAATCCTGCTACGCTGCAATAAGTTAGGATCTGCTGGGATGTTGGGGGGGGCACAATGGGAAATTGGGATGTTGCGGGAGGTGGGTAACTGATGGGATGCAGCAAAATGTGGGGGGTTGCATGCTGCTACTTTGCAATGATAAGTTAGGATGTAGTGGGATGATTTGGGGGGGCAGTGGGACATTGGGATGTGGTGGGAGGTGGGGGGCTGTTGGGATGCAGCAAGATGTGTGTGTGGGTGGGGTGAGGCGGGTTACATACTGCTACAGTGCAATAAGAAGTTGGTATGTGGTGGAATATTGGGGGACCAATAGGAAGTTAGGATATGACAAGAAGTGGGGAGGCACAGTGGGAAAAATGGATGTGGTGGGATATGATCCCTTGAGCCATAAACTTGTGTGACAGTTGCAGACATAATATATAATCCTACAATCAACTGTTCAGTTAAAAAAAAACATCAGTGGTTTAAACAACATTGGAATAAACAACTCTTTAAAATACCAATAAATATAGGTGATGAAAACTGATGCATGATGCAGGAGGACAAACAGAGCAATCTTTTCCCACAAACTTACGTGGTACATTGATTATGAAAGGAAAGGGTCCCTGCTGACAACCTGGAGCAATTTTCTAGTATTACACTGAAAAAAAAAATCTCTGTAACATGAAGCCTTTGGGTGTGTTTGGGGGGAGGTAGCTGGAGGGGGGCACAGTGGAAAAGTGCGATAGGGGGGTGGTGGTACAATGGGACATTGGGATGTAATGGAATGTGTTGGGCGTTGCATAGTGGGAAGTCGAGATGTGTTGGGATGTTGGAGGACACAATGGGAATTTGGGATGTGATGGGATTTGAGGGGCACAACAGGAAATTTGGGATGTGGGGGCACAAATTAGAAGTTAACTTGACAGAGTAGGTTTTGCTAGCCAGGGCAGTTTCTTTCTTTCTTTTTTTTTTTTTTACGTTTAGCACCTCTGTAACTTAAAGACTTGCGAAGCAGCAATGTTTTAAAGCCAATTTGAGATTTAATCCTGGCAGCAGGACGATCTGCGTTAGAGTGACTGTCACATAAACACACTTTCAGTGAATGTAGTAACAAAGCAGCATGTAATAGTGCTGTGGTAATAGTGCATAGTGGTTAGCACGTTTGCCTTGCTCCTCTGGGGTTCGGGGTTCGAATTCTGCCATGTGTGTGCGGAGTTTGCATGTTCTCTTCATGCTTCTGGAAGTCCTCCGGGTACTGCGGTTTCCTCCCCCAGTCCAAGCACACATGTTGTCGGTTGACTGGCATTTCCAAATTGTCTGTAGTGTATGAATTTGTGTGCGATTGTGCCCTACGATGGGTTGGCACCACATCCAAGGTGTCCCTGTCTTGTGCTCCAAGTTCCCTGGGATAGGCTCCAGGCTCCACGCGGCCCTGCGTAGGATAAGCAGTACAGAATGGATGGATTCATTGAAGCGTCACTGAATGGCAGGTCCACTAGGTGGCAGTAGTGTTGTATCAATGGCTCTCTCTCTCTCAATCTCTACTAAGCAAAAGCAACTGTGAAATTGATGTTTATAAATGCCATATCAGCCACTGTCTCTCTCTCAATCTCTACTAAGCAGAGACAACTGTGATATTAATTATTATAAATGCCATATCAGCCCCTGCCTCACTGTCTCTCTCTTTGTGTCTGTCTCTTAGTCCCTCACACTCTTTTTATTTTTTCTCTCTTTCTCTCCATTCCAGTCATTGTTTTTTTTTATCTTATCCCTTCTTTTATCTAATCTTTTATTTATTGTCATCGTGTGTTTTTGCCAGAGCTGTGGTATGAATGAGTGTGATATGAAACTTTATTAATATATATATAAGACACTGAGAGAGGTTAAAAAAAAAAAGTAAAAAATAAATAAAAATAAAATGGAGGTGAGTTTATTATTACAGGTTGATCATCTATCCACCCATGCATTTTCTATACCGCTTATCCTTCAGGGTCGTGGGGAACCTGGAATCTATCCCAGGGAGCATGGGGCGGGGTACACCCTGGACGGGGTGCCAGTCCACTGCAGGGCACACTCACACACACATTCACACACCCATTCATACACTATGGACACTTTGGACATGCGATCAGCCTACCATGCATGTCTTTGCAGCACGGGGAGAACATGCAAACTCCGCACACACAGGGCAGCGGCGGGAATCGAACCCCCAACCCTGGAGGTGTGTGGCGAACGTGTACTTTCATCAAGTCCATCTGTCTGTCTTTTTCTCACTCTCTACTTTTGCCTCTGTTACTTTTTCTCTTTTTTGTTCTTTATTTGTCTCCCTGTTAACCTTTCTGTGTATGTCTGTCTCTCTCTTTCTCTCTTGTTCCTCAGAGTGAGTGACAGTAATGACAATGAACACTAATATTTACATACTGGAATGAAGTGTGTGATGAATATGGTATGTGTTATGTAAAGTAAATACATTGTGTATGCAGTGTGTGTGTTTCGTCTGTTTCTGTAGGGGATCATCTGTGTGTGTGAGTGTGTGTGTCTCCTTGAGTATAATTGGGGGATTTTCTCTCTTTCAGGCTTTTGAGCTTTTTAAATGGAAAAGGTCCAACGAATCCCTGAAAATGAGCCAGCTTCATCCAAACAGGTGTGTGTGTGTGTGTGTGAGTGACCTTGGTCTGATTTCTTCTCTCTCTTTTATCACCCTTTATTCTCTGTTACCTGACTGCAGATAGAATTATGTGTCCTCAGGGGAAAAAGAAGGATGTGAGAACAAGAGGGAGGGAGGGAGGTGCGGAGGGAATAGATAAAATTCTGAAACCTGTACATCAGGAAAGGAGTAAGGATAGAAATTTTCATGCAAAATTTTCATGCAAAATTATAGTAAACTATTCGAATTTGTCAAGGCGTTATTTGAATACTATTTGAATATTTGCCACAAAACGTATACCAGGAAAACATGAAGCCTTTTATCCACTGTAATCTGCGTGGATGCGCAGTGTGACATTTGAAACTCTTTACATCTGGCGCACACCATCACAGCCACAGTTAAGTTTAATTTAATTTCACAACATCCCTGTGAGGCTAAGTTAACTGTCTCCTTTCCACCACACAGTCAGTCCACTGCATACAGATTATAAGCGACAAAATGACTTCACATAGGCTAAGCCATGTGAAGGCGTACGGTATTTTCCAATGGATAGAAGGAGCGGTTGGGTTTTACACTTTGCATTTATAATTACGGTTTAATCAAACCGGACCGTGTTTGCCACGTTACTAAATGCTGTATGAGATGTGGCAAGAAACATCTCAATCTGAATGGACGTGTAGGGAAACATTCTCCTCATTTTGCAGCACCTAATCTTTCCCACGTTGACCGTGACACTGGGTTAAAAATATTGCACGTAACATGTTTGGAGTGAGGTGGAACGTCATGATCGTCTATGTTCGAGATGTTTTCACATCTGGAAAAAATAGACTGTTGGACAGCTTTCAGCTGATTTAGAGAGATTCAATCGTAATTATTGGATGTAGCACTCATAACTCAAAGCTCATTAAAATTTAAAATAAAACAGGGCAGGATGTGCTGTTATGGGAAAATAATCAGCGATAGAGTGATGTGATGCGGCCCAAAGTATAGTGGAGGTACTGTTACCACACCAAAGTTGATTTTTTTTTTTCTACAAGAGCATGTTCCTAAGTGTTTTACACCTCTTATACCACGATCCTGAAGACGCTCCCATGAAATGAAATATTGCATTGGAATTGAATGGAATTGAAGGGAGGAAGATGGAAACATGGATGGTGGAAGGGAGGCACAAATGGTGTGAGAAAGAACTAAAAAGATGACTTGATGAAAGCAGAGACAGAGAGATAGAGAATAAAACTGAAGGAGGATATATATATACATATATATATATATATAGATATAGATATAGATATAGATATAGATGCCTGGCTAAAGCGGGAAAATGGACAAAGTGAGTGAAGACAGTAAGGCGGGAAGGGGAGATGGAATTAAAGAGATTGGTAGATGGATGGATGGGAAGAGTATCTTAGTCAGAAAGGGAGAGATGTCTGGTGTAAGAAAGCTTGAAAGATTTGGTGGACAGAAACACAGATGGAGAAGTGCTAGAAAAAGAAAAGGGAAAGAAATGGGGAGATTAATAGATGTTGAGATGGAGAGAGAAAGAGAGAGAGAAATCTGAAGCATGGGACCAGTGATAGAGGAAGAGTTGGAGAAAGAGATGGATAGGAGAGGTGTAGCAGAAGGAACAGAGACACAGATGGGTATAGAGGGGGAAAAATGAAGGAATGACAGAGAGGAAGAGATGGAGAAATTGTTATGGAAAAATGGAGGAATGGGGACAGTGAGAGATAGAGATGGCATGAAGGAGGGATTAGGAGAAGGGGACAAGCATAGAGAAAAAGGAAGATTGAGCAAGCACGGGAAGGAGAGAGAAGAGGGGAAGATGGAGTCAGATGGAGGGAGGGATGTAGAGAGCTAAAGGTATTAAGAGAGAATGGGTAGAGAGGTAGAGGTGTGGAGAGAGAGTGGGAGGAATGTGAGCCATAGGATTGAGCCTGAATTCACACCGGACGCACCCTCAGTTTGTACCTCGTACCGCTATACATGATTATAGTATATTAGAATATAAAAACAGATCACTGCAGTAGGTAGTATGAAGAGGGCACTTGTACAGCGCATGCCCAAAAACCAAAAGTAGCGGAAGGAGAACACACATTGCTAAGTCTTGTTTGATCTCATGCCTATTTTGCTAACCCGATTTTGTTTATAGCGATCTGCCAGCTATAATTTCAAAAACCGCTAACCTACATGAGACAGTGGGACAGTGAACAACTGGTATATTTTTATTTATTTTGTTGCCCATCTTGATGTACTACAATGTGTATCATAGCATACAAACATTTTTGCTATGTACAGTGGATATAAAAAGTCTACACAACCCTGTTAAAATAGCATGTATTTGTCATGTGAAAAAATTAAACCAAGATGAATCATGCCAGATCTTTTTCCATCTTTTTCCATCTTCCATATTTAATGTGATATAGCAGTGGGAAAAAAAAAAAAAAAGAAACGTTTTAGGGAAAAAAAGAAAAATAATAATCAAGAGAAAGTACAAAAAATAATGTTCAAAACATGGGATGTACCATGGAACACTCTGAAGGGCATCATCAAGTGAAGGTAATGGGGCACCACTGTGACATTACCAAGAACAGGACATCCCTCCAAAATTGAGAAAAAGGACGAGAAGAAAACTTATCAGGGAGGCTGCTGAGAGACCTATTGCAACATTAAAGGAGTATCTGGGCAGTACTGGCCACCCCATGCATATGACAACAATCTCTCGTATTCTTTACATGTCTAGGCTATGGGGTAGGGTGGCTAGATTCAAAAAACAAACAAACATCTAAACCCACCTAAATCACCCTTATCCATATGGTAAACTGGTAGAACTTTTTATGAGTAATTTCTTGTATAATTCTAAAAGATATGTTTGGCTCCAAAACAACACCGCTTATCCCACAAAGAACACCATACCTACGATGAAGCATGTTGGTGGCAGCATCATGCTATAATGCTGCTTCTTTTTAACTTGGACTATTCAAGATCGAGGGAATCATGGGTAGCTCCTGTCTATTTTGGCATAGAACCTGCAGGCCTCTGTTAGACAGCTGAAAATGAAGAAAGGTTGCACATTCCAGCACAATAATGACCCAAAGCACAAATCCAAGTCAACAATGGTTTCAAAGAATGGTTTCAGTAGAAAAAGATCAACATATTGGAATGGCTCAGTCAGAGCCCAGATAAAAATCTTATCAAAAACCTGGCTTGAAAAGGGCTGTGCACAGGAGATCCTCTTGCAGTTTAATAGATCTGGAGCATTTTTTGCAAGGAAGAGTGAAAGAAAAAAAATTGCCAAATCGAGATGTGATAACTTCGTAGATCCTTACCCTAAAAGACTGAGTGGTAAACTGATCCTTACAGCAACATGGGGATGAGGGAGAGAGAGATGGAAAAGATGAATAAAATTAGTGAATTGTGTTACACTGAAAGAGGTGAATGGTGCTTGAATTTGTTGGTATCATTATTTTGTACAAGTATCCCATGCAGTAATACTGTAAAACATGTTTGTTTACACTCACACGTTTGTAGCCATTATAACAAGTAGTAGAGAGAGGAGTGGTTTGTATGTTTTGTAACCTTATTTTGACAGGTCTAGGTCAAAGGTCATCATCCATCATATTTAAGTTGACAGGTAATGAGAGGTGTAGGTCAAAGGTCATCACCAGCTGTCATTATCTTAACAGGTCTAGGTTAAAGGTCATCACCAACCATCATTATTTTAACAGGTGTAGTTAAAGATGTATAATGTTACATGTGTTAGGTTTGTTGTAATCTGTTGTGTTCTCACACATCTGTTTAAATATTTAGGTCATAGTTAATTGTTTATTATCAGTAGTAACCTTTAAATCCAGTTCTGGTGCATTCCCGCACACACACACACACACACACACACACACACACACACACACACACATACATAAGGCTGATTAAATAAAAGATTATGAATTTCCATACGCATCCAGCCAAAAATATGACACACACACGTACTTTCACATAGATCAATACATTCATGTGCATTCCACACACACACACACTAAAAACAAATGTTTAGGCTCAAAAAACAAACATGACAACTTTTAATGAAATTAATTTCACCCAATGATCTACACTGAGTTAGAGAAATGACCTTTTCCTCTACAATCAAATGTATTTTCAATTAACGTTTAATTCATAATTTGTATAATAAACACAAGTTTTTAAGTTGATTAAAATAAAAATTAAGTTGTTCCAACTAGGTTTTTTCACATTATTTAAAAGGAATTTAAGTGTTATGTATTTAATCACCATAATTATAAACACAAGTTTTTAAGTTGACAATCATTTTAAAATTATGCCAGTTAGATTTTCTCCAGTAGAATGCAGCCTTTTAAACCAGGAAAAATGACTAACTTTAAGTTGTATAACAATAGTAACTAAAATCCAGTGTCATTTACAATACATACAAATGTATTGTATACATACATACAAATATCATACCTAACATCTCTGCAGGTTTTATAGACATAAAAGCACTGAAGGAAATGAGCAATATAGACAAAAAAGAAACACTCTGCATCTACTACTCTTATCCCCCTCATAGAACTATCCACAGCCCAAAGGCTGCTAATTCTGCTCAAAGAGCAAACTGACTACAATGGAGCTAGAAGGCTATATGTGTGAATGCAAAAGTTTTTTTTTTTTTTTTTTAAATGTGTCAATAAAATTAGAATACACAATGTAGCTGAAGTTTACGTGAATAAGCAGACATTTAATCATGCTTTTCTTTCCTAAAGCACAAATGAAAAGCACTCTCTAGATGAGCAGATTTGACAAATGAAACTTTATCATTCTTTTCCACTGCTACGGTAAACTAAAGAGTAGATATTCAAATGACACTGCTGAAAATGACAACATTAGCTACGTGTAGTAGTGTAAAATGGTCCATCAACTGTATTAGCAGGTGTAGCCTATACACGAGTCCGCTATTGGTCATATCACAATTGAGAATATGTCCCAAATTCATTGCTTTGGTAGAATTTATTTGTAAGTGAAATGATACTCACACTGAAACGTCCTTTGTATAGTATATGTTCAGTCTACAGGTCCTCTAACACAGTCTTAACTGTCTGAATTTGTCCAGGCATGTTAAATAGGTACGGGACTTGAAATTAGTGACTTGAAGTTATCAAGCCAATTTCATTAAGTGACTACTTTCTTCTAGAACTCAATTAATAGATCTTGTATGGTAGCACTATTTGTATTGTTCTCTGCTTGATATATCGCTTTGCTTGTATTTCCTCATTTGTAAGTCACTTTGGATAAAAGCGTCTGCTAAATGAATAAATGTAAATGTACTACAACTTTAAATTTTGTTGTAAATCAATCAATGCAGAAATTTCAGTTTAAATTACACACAATATTAAGTTGATGTAATTATAAACGTTATTATGTCAACACTCATCAAACTCATGAAAATAATGTTTACAACTTTAAATATTTAATTAAATCAATAAATTAGAATTTTTATCTTGCAACCACACATTTAATTAAGTTGTGGTAATAGGTCCCTGAATTACTTTTTAGACAAAAGTGTTGTGATTATTTCTGACAATGAGTTTCCTGAGACAACCGCTCCGTGTTCTTTCACACACACACACACACACACACACACACACACATGCCTATCCCCTGCCTAACACTCCTGAGCCAGGTCAAAGGTCATCACCAACCGTCATTATCTTAACAGGTGTAGGTCAAAGATTAATATCGGTATAGTGTACCTCCGCTGATAGAAAATACATGATGGTTGAATGTGAACATAAATGAGCAGAAAGTAAGTTTGTGAAATAATTGTAATAATTATTATTATTGCAATTATTAATAATTGTAATTTGTTGATTACATTTTTGAGAAAATGGCTTGACTTTGAATAAAAATTTACTGAAATAAATACCCTAAAACATATAAAGAAATGCAAAAAAAAAATGTTTTTACATACCTTCTAAATAGGGTCCCTTTAGGAGGTTAACGTTTTAAAGACGGTGTTTTATAAGAATAGTGTGTATTACACGCCTTCTAAACATAACCCGTTAGGATGTAAAATGTTTAAAGTGTTGCTTAAAAGAATCGAGCGTTTTGTTTAAACTAGAAGACAAGTTTTTCGGGAGATGTCTTGTAGGCGCGGATACACAGAACTGATGGTAAATACAGAAGATCATGCCTATACAATGCCCTCCACACCTGTTTCCCCGGCTGACAGTTCTGTAGATAGTGTAAATTTATGAGCTCTGGTGACAGTGTCTGAAGTGTGTGTGTGTGTGTGTGAGAGAGAGAGAGAGAGACAGGGTCATGTGTTTCCTGGGTGTTTGCTGACCAGAATGCTTGCAAAGTGTTTATGTTAATGGATTAAGGGACGAGTCGTGCGTTTCAGTGTTTTACGAACCCTACCAATATGTGTACATTTGTGGTTTAAGTGAATCTTTGTTTCTGAAATGACTTTTGTGGTAATTATCAGTTTGTGTAACTAATCTATCAGAAAATACTAGACCTGGTGACTGAATGTGGTAGATGTATTAGAATTGTGGAGATTTTATGCACATGTACAGTAGCTACCTATGTGTATGATTTGTGTAATCCTTCTGTCAAGAAATTAACAGACTGAGGTTTGTGAAATAATTGAATTATTTATTGGCTACGTTGTTGAGAAAAACACTGGTGTGTAAAACATTTCTACAGTTCTTCATGGCTGTATGATGACGTTGTTCTCTTTTACTGAAATAAAGACCAAAACCATCGGTGTTATTCATTGTGGAGATTGACACGACAATATGTATGAAGAAAATGAAAACTATTTATTACATAGCCTATCTTCTAAACAGGGTACTTTAAGGGTGAAAAAAACCTTTTTAAAAGATGGTGTTTTAAAAGAATCGGGCATTGTGTTTAAACTATAAACAAGTTTTCGGAAAATGGTTCGCCAACGAGGATACCTACACAGAACTGTTGCTAAATACATAAGATTTTGTCTACTGGCTGACAGTCAAGTTGTGTAAATTTATGACCTCTGGTAAAACTGTTTGATCTGAATGTATGATCTTTCCTGGCAGTTGTCTGTCTGTGTGAGTCAGAGAGATGTGATTTCTGGGGGTTTTACTGACCAGAATGCTTACAAATGTGTTTATGTTAACGAATTAATGGGAGTCGTGCGTCTCAGTGTTTACATAATGGTTAAGACGTTGTGTTTAAAACATGGAAGAAACTCTGCAACTATCTGTTACAATGGCTGCTCCGAGAAATCCTAATACCCCTAGAACAGTGGTTCCCAAACTGGGGTACGCATACCCCCAGGGGTACGCGAGGTGACTGAGGGGGGTACGGTAGCAAAAGGCTGAGATTTACTGTTCGTTTAATTCCGCCTCACAAAATAACATTAAAATTCTAATCCATGTTTTTCTCACGGCCAAAAAATAAACTTGTGCCCCCTCTGGTGTACCAACAGCAAAATTTCAATGTTCTAAAGGTCAAATACATGACATCCAATCAAATTATCCTGTCTTTCGTGGTCAAAACTGCATCCACTCACAATCATGCGTCAATGCGCATCTTACCGCATGTCATTTATCACCAGCACACAGCTATGGGATGAAGTTAAGTAATAGCTCGTAACATTAAAATGGAGAAGTACAAAGATTTCGGCCTGCAACCACAGCAAGCACTGCTGATCCACAGTCCTCTGACAGCAGTGGCCCAGGTCCCTCTAACACCACACCCATAGCAAGCATAAGTGTACCAACTGCTACTAGCCCAGTTCACGCTGATACAGACAGCGATGTATCCGAAGTTGAAACGCCATCTCTTCTTCACCAGCAATTCACAGAAAAACATCAAAGAGGTGCAAATATGATGAGACATATATTTCTTTGGGCTTTACATATGCTGGCAGTGAAGAAAACCCCCAGAAACTGTGTGTATATGTGCAAACATACTCTTTCATAACTGCATGAAACCAGCATTTCTGCGCAGACGTTTAGAAACAAAGCATGCTATTTACTTTTGCTAAATAAACCTCGAGAGTTTTTTGAAAGACATTTAAGACAACTCGGGAGTAGTAAGACCCTTATAACAGCGTAGGAAAACCTAAATAGGAAGGGTCTGGTAGCATCCTACATGGGGAGTTGCAGAGTGCCTAAGACAGGCAAACCCAATACTATTGTGGAGGACTTAATTCTTCCTGCTGCAGCTGATATAATGCTTGGGGGAAAAGGTCTGGTTTAATGCTTGGGGGGAAAAGGCCAAAAAAAAAAAACAATACAGAGAATGCCATCGTCAGACAACACATTTTGAGAGAGGGGTACGCAAAAGGATATTAAATGCTTGGGGGGGTACGCCACTGTA
This sequence comes from Ictalurus furcatus, assembly GCF_023375685.1. Classification (NCBI taxonomy): domain Eukaryota; kingdom Metazoa; phylum Chordata; class Actinopteri; order Siluriformes; family Ictaluridae; genus Ictalurus; species Ictalurus furcatus. Next base: position 14,259,865 of record NC_071256.1, on the reverse strand, counting down.
AAAAGTTTGGGAACCACTGCCCTCGAAGAATGCTGTGTATTTCACCAAAGAGAGGACCTGTTGAAATGAGAGAGGACCTGACTTTTGCTCCAAAAAAAAAAACCCAAGATGTTAGTTTGACATTTTCTTCATGAAGATATTGTAAAGACGTTGTTGTTTAACCCTGAGCAGGGCGTCAACAACTCCGAAGATCGTCTCTTAAGTCGGAGGGTTCTTTAGGAGGTTGAAAAAACATTTAAAGATGATGTTTTAAAAGAAACGGTGTTTCGTCCATAATGATAAAAAAGAAAAACGGTTGTACTCCATTGTGAAATAAATCGGTGGAGACACACTGAGTACATTTCTGTTCCAAAATAATTGAACAGTTAAGGCATATTTCCAACAGAACAGAATGTTAGACATTTAGTGTAAACTAGTATAAAAAAAAAATTCTCTGAAATCTTTCAGTGAAAATATTTTTCCATATTACATGCATTATATTAGAAATGATAGCACAGTCTTTGCTGATCAGTTACCAACTCATACTTTATAATAATTTCTTTAGGAGCATCTGAATCTGGCAAATAACTGTTATTGCATTTAGGCATACAATAGAAGTTAATAAACAAATTAGGAAGAAATGACTTGTATATTACTGCTGTGAATATTAAGTCAAACCATTTTGTTCAAACTTCAGCATGATCCATAGAGTAGCAGAAACTTATGGCACCTTACAGTTGCAAAGACATGTCCTTGTGCAGGCTCACCTTCGTACCAGCATTGTCCCATTGTCCCCTCTTCTTCTGTGTCAACGTATAAGAAAAGGCAAAAAGTAATATAATAATATCTTTTATAAAATATAAGACATTATAAGGAAAAAACATAATAATATTATTTAACAAGGTCTGCCATTCAGCCCTCTTAAGTGTAAGAGCATTATCAGTATTGTACGGCAGTTGGGACAGTAGTTAGCTTTCAGATGTCAGATGAAAAACAACTTGAGTCACAGTGCCAAACTACTGGCAGAATATACTGATCCTTATTTTTCAGCCTGAAGGACTGGCATTTATTTGATAGACAGATGGCACAGCCGTATACTTGGTCAGAGGATTTAGGAATTTCTTTAAGAAAGGTTCATTGTTTTTGTTCTTTTATCATAGCTTCAGTTTGTGTACTTACTTTGGTTAGTGACTTAAACTGGTTTATTAGGTGGTGACAGATTTGGTTAACAGGGAATGTTGATAGGTGAAGATTAAGTTAGTATGCATGTACAAAATAAAACTGTCTATATGTATATTAGTCTGCTATGTATCTGTTTAAGCACTACTTTAATAGCGATATAAAGAGAGAGACATACCCATGAACTAATTCATAGAACCCCTTTCTACCTTTTCAAGTTCGCTATACTTGTTTCTTTTCAAGCATTGTGTGCAGAAATTGCACATCATTAGTCTGAAGGTTAAGGGTTCCTTACACTTTTACTTCTTCAGCATCAACAAAGACTCAACAAAGACTAAACTCTTTCTGTATCTGCATGTGAGTGTGCTACCATACAAGATCTATTAATTGAGTTCTAGAAGAAAGTAGTCACTTAATGAAATTGGCTTGATAACTTCAAGTCACTAATTTCAAGTCCCGTACCTATTTAACATGCCTGGACAAATTCAGACAGTTAAGACTGTGTTAGAGGACCTGTAGACTGAACATATACTATACAAAGGACGTTTCAATGTGAGTATCACTTCACTCACAAATAAATTCTACTAAAGCAATGAATTTGGGACATATTCTCAATTGTGATATGACCAATAGTGGACTCGTGTATAGGCTACACCTGCTAATACAGTTGATGGACCATTTTACACTACTACACGTAGCTAATGTTAGTCATTTTCAGCAGTGTCATTTGAATATCTACTCTTTAGTTTACCGTAGCAGTGGAAAAGAATGATAAAGTTTCATTTGTCAAATCTGCTCATCTAGAGAGTGCTTTTCATTTGTGCTTTAGGAAAGAAAAGCATGATTAAATGTCTGCTTATTCACGTAAACTTCAGCTACATTGTGTATTCTAATTTTATTGACACATTTAAAAAAAATAAATAAATAAAAATCTTTTGCATTCACACATATAGCCTTCTAGCTCCATTGTAGTCAGTTTGCTCTTTGAGCAGAATTAGCAGCCTTTGGGCTGTGGATAGTTCTATGAGGGGGATAAGAGTAGTAGATGCAGAGTGTTTCTTTTTTGTCTATATTGCTCATTTCCTTCAGTGCTTTTATGTCTATAAAACCTGCAGAGATGTTAGGTATGATATTTGTATTGTAAATGACACTGGATTTTAGTTACTATTGTTATACAACTTAAAGTTAGTCATTTTTCCTGGTTTAAAAGGCTGCATTCTACTGGAGAAAATCTAACTGGCGTAATTTTAAAATGATTGTCAACTTAAAAACTTGTGTTTATAATTATGGTGATTAAATACATAACACTTAAATTCCTTTTAAATAATGTGGAAAAAACCTAGTTGGAACAACTTAATTTTTATTTTAATCAACTTAAAAACTTGTGTTTATTATACAAATTATGAATTAAGTGTTAATTAAAAAAAATTGATTGTAGAGGAAAAGGTCATTTCTCTAACTCAGTGTAGTTCGTTGGTTGAAATTAATTTCATTAAAAGTTGTCATGTTTGTTTTTTGAGCCTAAACATTTTGTGTGTGTGTGTGTGTGTGTGTGTGATATTTTTGGTTGGATGCGTATGTAAATTCATTATTAATCATTCACTTATTTTATAAGTAATGACCTAAATATTTAAACAGATGTGTGGGAACACAACAGATTACAACAAACCTAACACATGTAGCATTATACATCTTTAACTACGCCTGTCAAGATCAATGATTAATCTATGGGAAAGAACATGTAACATTATACATCTTTAACTACACCTGTTAAGATAATGATGGTTGGTGATGACCTTTAACCTACACCTGTTAAGATAATGACAGTTGGTGACGACCTTTGACCTACACCTGTCAACATAAATATGATTGATGATGACCTTTGACCTAGACCTGTCAAAATAAGGTTACAAAACATACAAACCACTCCTCTATCTAGTAGTCTTACCATATCACACAGTTTGAAATCACATTATGAGCATAGCCCATCTGTTAATCTTCACAATTTGTCAGTCCGTTTCTATCAGTGAGAACAGACCATCACAGATCATTCTCAGCACAGCAGTGATGTTGACATGGTTGTATGGGTGGCACTGGTACGTGTGGGTCAAGCCATGCTGTGGTCAGAAACGGACTTTGAAGAAGTGTAGAAGATAATCAATGCACACAAAAATAAACATGGGAAAAAAAATTTAATTTTCCAACACTGTGCCTAATTTCCCAAGATTGATATGAACAAATTTATTCATAAATTGTACACCCAGGCATTTACACAACAAATTTGGTATTCATAAAAATCCTGTAACTGCGATCGGTTTGCACCTTGTCTAGGGTGGAATAGGCTCCAGGCTCCCTGCGAAAATGGATGGATGGATAGATGGATGGATGGATGGAAAATTCTGTAATTTCTAGGGGAAAAAACATCTGGGAATGAGACGTTGCGTGAGCTTCACGCCGCGGGAAGTGCCCTCGTGTGTGACCGGTATCAGGAGCTTGTGTAACATCATGTCTATTTATAGGCCTGCTGTGATTAGTTGACGTGGCAATTAAGCATGTCGCGTGATATAAAAATGGCACCTGTGAACTGTGCCGTCAGCCTCTATTATCTGAAGCGAAGATGCAATTAACAGGCATGCCCCAGTATGACAAAGCTACATCACATCTCGTTCCCTTCTCAGGGAACAGGGTTACATGCGTAACCCAGACATTCCCTTTCAAAGGGAACTCAACGGTGCATGAGCTTCACGCTGTGGGAACGAGAATACCCACTCCGTCATACTGAGGGCATGGCCTGTTCAAAAGATCCGAGCGGGGTGGAATGTATATCCAGGCTGTAATATCGAATGAATGTGTGCGGTGTAGACCACCCCACCACAGTACACACATCCTGTTGCAAAACTTTCGAGGAGGCGACCCCCGTAGTGGACTGAGCCCTTATGCCCAGAGGAGTAGCGAAACCGCGTGCCTCATAAGCAATTGAGATTGCTTCCATTGTCCAATTGGAGATGCGCTGCTTCGACACAGCATCACCTCTACTGTCACCGCCAACGTAGACCAGCAGCTGCTCCAACTTACGCCACTGGCCAGAGCGGTGGATGTAACTACAGTGAGCCCTTACTGGACACAGTAGGTGCAGTTTCTCTTGTTCTGGTGTTAGGAATGGAGGGCAGAAAGCCTGCAACACTACTGGCTGGGCAGCAGATGTAGGCACTTTAGGAATATAATCCAGCCTAGGATGTTGGAATGCTTTGGCTAATCCAGGGGCAAAGTCAAGGCAGGAAGGGGCAACAGAGAGAGCTTGTAGATCTCCTATTCGCTTGAGAGATGTCAGGGCCAGCAGAAGAGCTACCTTTATAGTCAGAAGCTTCTATGAGGCTGACTCTAATGGCTCAAATGGGGCACCTGACAGACCTTCCAGGACCACAGAATGGTCTGAAGAAGGTATGCTTGGTCTGCAGATGGGCCTCAGCTGACTGACAGCACACATAAACCTCGATGTTAGAGGATGTTGCCCCAAAGAGGCTCCATAAATATGGGCGTGGCTGGCCGACATAGCTGGCACATAGTCCCTGATTGTAGAAGGAGCCAACCCTGCTGAGAAACGTCCTTGTAAGAACTCCAAGACATTAGCTATTGCGCAGTTTACTGGGTCTAGCTGACGTTCCTCACACCACGAGACAAAAAGTCGCCACTTGAGCGCATACAATTTCCTCGCGGATGGTGCTCCAGCGTTCAACACGGTCTCTAATACCTCAGTTGAGAGACCAGTATCTATGAGCTGGTGCCCCTCAGGGGCCAGACCCACAGTTTCCATAGTTCTGACTGAGGGTGATAAATTAACCCTCCGGCCTGAGGCAGTAGATCCCTGCGCCAAACCGCATCTCCCAAGGAGTGCTGTCTACCAGGGATATTATCTCTGAGACCCATATTCAAGCTGACCAATAAGGTGTAGCACGGACAGCAGGACCCGCAAGACAGAGAAAGAGATAGAGCAGCGCTCGTCTACGGCTCCTCTTCCCAGATCCGCGAGGGTCTGAAACTCAACTCCCTTCGGCCGAGAAGAGAGCGAGCTGCCTAATTGTCAGGCATTCACAATGCGCACTGTCAGACCTCTTGAGGGCTCAAGGCAACGTTGAGTTCCCTTTGAAAGGGAACATTCATAACCTACTCGTGCTCCTGAGTGTGTGTGTAAACTAATGTAAACTTCTACCGATCAGCTTCACATTATTTAGGACAAATTTAAGTTTTGTGAGGTCCAGTTGTTTCATATTAATGGCATCAGCTAAAGAAATGTTAAATAGGACAAGCAAATAAAGAAAGCAAGTCAAAATAAGTCCATAAATGAAGACAAATAAGACCAGTTGTTCAATTAAGAATGTCGCTGTATAAAAGGAGGATGGGATCAGGCATCAGGTATCTTCTTTAAATTTTGTGCAACACTTTACTGTCCCTCCAGGATTTTGTGATTTTGTGATCGCAGAAATGAGCGCAAAATCAAGCAGAGGAGCTTGCAATTTTTCAAAATTTACCACAGATTTTCAGAAGATTTGGGCCAAGACGCATCATGTGACGTCACATCACAACATGCATTCAGCAAAAAACCCTCATTGATTCACGTATGTCAAACATGAGTACAGCTAGAAGGTCTCTTTACCAACATCACTGCGAAAGACCGTGCAAAACAATTTCGTGCAATTGTAATTTTGCCAATTCTAGTAGTTTTCTGCAAAAAAGGCACGAAAAAGTCATCGCAAATTGCAAAGGTTTTCTTCCTCATGTCATCTTAGGGAGTTTTTCCTTCCCAACATCGCCACCGGCTTGGTCATTAGGGAAAAATTCACACACTTAAAATCTGCATCCTGTGTTTATATGTTTCTGTGAAGCTGCTTTGAGACAATGTTCATTGTTAAATGCGCTATACAAATAAAATTGAATTGAATTGAATGGCCTTTTATGGAGTTTTGTGGGCATCATCAAATGGGAACGAGCTGTGCTGTGCCGGGTGATTGCCCAAAATTTGATTTCAATATCTTTACTTAGCAACTGTGAAACCACAAGGTGATATTTATGAAAGACTGAACTAAAAGTTTCAATGAGTGTAAATTTAAGCTGCACAACACACCATGAATAGGCAATAACAAACACATACATACATCTCTTCAAAAGTGTGTGTGTGTATGTGTGTGAGAGAGAGAGAGAGAGAGAGAAATTTGGGGCACAAAACATCATCTCTCTTATTTTAAGCTTCCTCAGATGAAAGGCTTTTTCCTCCAGAACCTGGAGAGAAGCAGTGACTTTGATGTGTGTGTGAAAGAGTGCTCTGAGCTCAGAGACCAAAATAAACACACAGGGATTCCCACACTCTGTTCACAAATCACGTCTGATTATATCATCTCATACATATCAACACTACTGCTGCTAATGATGATAATAATAGTGTTCATTTGTATTCTATAACAACTGATCGTGCTTTCTTTCTTTCTGTTCATTTCTTGTTTCTTCATTTTTTTTATTTATTTTTCTTTCCTTGTTTCCTTTTGAATAAAATTCTCTTTCTACCTCAGTCTTTCCTTCCTAGTTGTTTCTTTTCTTTCTTTGATTTTGTTACGTATTTTTGTTTGTTTTTTGTTTGTTTCTTTTTATTCATTTTCTTTTTCTCCTTGTTTCTTTTTTAATAACATTCTTTTTTATCTTGGTCATTCTTACCTTCCTGTCTGTTTGTTTGATTGGTTCTTGTTTTTTTTATGTTTCTTTCTGTATTTCTTCTTTTTTTTTCTTTGATCTTGGTAGTTCTTTCTTTTGTTTGTTTGATCTCTCTTGTTTATGCAGCCTTCCTTTATTTATTCAATTGTTTATTCTTTTTATTCATTTCTTTCTGTCTTTATTTTTGTTCATTTCTCTTTCCTCCTTGTTCATGTACTTATTTATTTATATTTTTGTTTTTTAATGACTTTCTCACCTGCTAGTATGACAGACATTTTAATTTTGTTTAGTTATATTTTTTACCAACAGACAGCCACTCTAATCTGTTTCTCTTAGTGCTGCTGTCTTACTGAAGAGCGAGGAGTTGAAATCTTGTTTCAAGCTTGTGGAATACTGTGAAAGGAGTCAGTCAGGTGTCACAAAAATAAGTGATGGTTAACAATAAGTCTGGAACCATTGCTAAGGTGATGAATTTAAATTTTCCAATATCCTGTCAGTGTGTGAGGTCAGATGAGTCACAGTGTACTTGGGTGTCTGACATGTCCATATCTTCATTATACTTTGTTCCCCAAACGCAAACATAAATTTACATAAAAGCAGAGGTCGGAAACCTTTTTTCACCAAAGAGCCTTTATTTATTTATTTATTTATTTATTTATCTGAATGCATTTTTTTTAATGCAGGGCATAATTTTTACTTTCTTTACTTTTTTAAAAATTTTTCTTTCGGTGCAAGAATTCATCTGCCGTAACGTCCAGTGGATTTTCTCAGCACACCAGTGCAACGAGATTGGTCCGCTGGTTAGTCCATTTATTCTGTGAATGTTTCCACTGAAGTTTATGCGCATGCCTTCTTATCGAATAAAAAAACTATTGGCCTCACTTGAGCGCGTACGTTTATGTGCATTTTATGGAGATTTTATTCGCGTCTGGTGTTTATGTCCAGCGTTTTTAAGTGATATCCCAAAATCCGCATAGAAATACGTAGATGGAAACATAGCTGCTGAAAGGAAACAAAGAGCCTACACATGATGATGATGATGATGATTCAGCAATGTTTCTCCAGCAGCTGGAAGGTCTTGTCTATGTCTCGTCCCTCTGTATTTGATAAAGATCTTTGCTCATTGGAGTATGCTGGAGCACTTCAGATCTTCTCCTTGTAAATCTAAATCTCCTTGTAAATGATAACTTCTTTTAAAAAAAAAAAGGTCCATGTGAAGCATAAAGGAAATTTAAATAACTTAATTGGTTAAGCACAAATGTCAGTTGTTGCCATTTTGCTGTTGTAGTACATGTGTGGTGCTCTGGGAAAACTAAAAGGATGTTGCTGTGGCTGATCTCTGAAAAAGAGCCGAAAAAAAAAAGGATAAAAAAATCAGGGTTTGATTATAGTTGAGTATAGTATTGCCTTTTCTGCTAATAGTATACTTCTTTGGAAATATACTTTCTATCATGCCTAAGCTATCTTCCTGCAGAGATCATGGTGGGAACGGAGCCAATTTAACAAATGTAGCGGTAAATGCTAAAATTTACCGCTACAAAGATGTCTAAAACCTTGCTTATTAATTATTACGAGTGGATCCTAATCCTTTCAGTTGATCAGATTCCAGCAAGTTGTTTGTGGTGCTCCTGCTTTATTACATCATCATCAAAACACACACACACACACACACACACAAACACACACACACACGGGTGCATCTCAAATAATTAGAATATTGTGGAAAAGTAACAAATTTTTCCCTGTAATTTAATTAAAAAAGTATAACTTTCAAATATTCTAGATTCATTACAAATAAAGTGAAATATTTCAAGCCTTTTTTTGTTTTAATCTTGATGATTATGGCTTACAGCTCATGGAAATAAAAAATCCTGTATCTCAAAATATTAGAATAAATAATTTATGATACAGTAATGTCGAACTTCTGAAAAGTATGTTAATTTATGCACTCAGTACTTGGTCGGGACTTTAATCCTTTTGCACGAATTACTGCATCAGTGCATCGTGGCATGGAGGCAATCAGCCTGTGGCACTGCTGAGGTGTTTTGGAAGCCCAGGTTGCTTTGATAGCGGCCTTCAGCTTGTCTGTATTGTTGGGTCTGGTGTCTCTCAGAGATTCTCTATAGGGTTCAGGTCAGGCGAGTTGGCTGGCCAGTCAAGCACAGTAATACCATGGTCAGCAAACCAGTTACTAGTAGTTTTGGCGATGGGGGCAGGTGCCAAGTCCTGCTGTAAAAAGAAATCAGCATCTCCATAAAGTCCGTCAGCAGATGGAAGCATGAAGTGCTCTAAAATCTCCTGGTAGACGCTGCATTGACTCTCGACTTGAGAAAACACAGTGGACCAACACCAGCAGATGACATGGCACCCCAAATCATCACTGACTGTGGAAACTTCACACTGGACTTCAAGCAACTTGGATTCTGTTCCTCTCCACTCTTCCTCAAGACTCTGGGACCTTGATTTCCAAATGAAATTCAAAATTAACTTTCATCATCCCCATGATTGTGGTTGTGTGTACTGAACCAGACAGAGATTAAAGGCTCAGGAAAGGATTAAAGGCACACTCAAAAAGTGTTTTGAATTAATTAGCTGATTACAGCTCTTCTCAGGTCAACATTTCTGTATTATAAATGACTAATGTATGTATGTGTGTGTGTGTATTTATTTATATATATATATATATATATATATATATATATATATATATATATATATATATATATATATATATATACAGTGAGGGAAAAAAGTATTTGATCCCCTGCTGATTTTGTATGTTTACCCACTGACAAAGAAATGATCAGTCTATAACTTTAATGGTAGATTTATTTGAACAGTGAGAGACAGAATAACAACAAAAAAATCCAGAAAAACGCACATCAAAAATGTTATAAATTGATTTGCATTTTAATGAGGGAAATAAGTATTTGACCCCTCTGCAAAACATGACTTAGTACTTGGTTTAAAAACCCTTGTTGGCAATCACAGAGGTCAGACGTTTCTTGTAGTTGGCCACCAGGTTTGCACACATCTCAGGAGGGATTTTGTCCCACTCCTCTTTGCAGATCTTCTCCAAATCATTAAGGTTTCGAGGCTGACGTTTGGCAACTCGAACCTTCAGCTCTCTCCACAGATTTTCTATGGGATTAAGGTCTGGAGACTGCCTAGGTCACTCCAGGACCTTAATGTGCTTCTTCTTGAGCCACTCCTTTGTTGCCTTGGCCATGTGTTTTGGGTCATTGTCATGCTGGAATATCCATCCACGACCCATTTTCAATGCCCTGTCTGAGGGAAGGAGGTTTTCACCCAAGATTTGACGGTACATGGCCCCGTCCATCGTCCCTTTGATGCGGTGAAGTTGTCCTGTCCCCTTAGCAGAAAAAAAACCCCAAAGCATAATGTTTCCACCTCCATGTTTGACGGTGGGGATGGTGTTCCAGGGGTCATAGGCAGCATTCCTCCTCCTCCAAACACGGCGAGTTGAGTTGATGCCAAAGAGCTCTATTTTGGTCTCATCTGACCTCAACGCTTTCACCCAGTTGTCCTCAGAATCATTCAGATGTTCATTGGCAAACTTCAGACGGGCATGTATATGTGTTTTCTTGAGCAGCGGACCTTGCGCGCGCTGCAGGATTTCAGTCCTTCACGGCGTAGTGTGTTACCAATTGTTTTCTTGGTGACTATGGTCCCAGCTGCCTTGAGATCATTGACAAGATCCTCCCGTGTAGTTCTGGGCTGATTCCTCACTGTTCTCATGATCAATGCAACTCCACGAGGTGAGATCTTGCATGTAGCCCCAGGCCGAGGGAGATTGACAGTTCTTTTGTGCTTCTTCCATTTGCGAATAATCACACCAACTGTTGTCCCCTTCTCACCAAGCTGCTTGGCAATGGTCTTGTAGCCCATTCCAGACTTGTGTAGGTCTACAGTCTTGTCCCTGACATCCTTGGAGAGCTCTTTGGTCTTGGCCATGGTGGAGAGTTTGGAATATGACTGATTGATTGCTTCTGTGGACAGGTGTCTTTTATACAGGTAACAAACTGATATTAGGAGCACTCCCTTTAAGAGTGTGCTCCTAATCTCAGCTCGTTACCTGTATAAAAGACACCTGGGAGCCAGAAATCTTTCTGATTGAGAGGGGGTCAAATACTTTTTTCCCTCATTAAAATGCAAATTAATTTATAAAATTTTTGACATGCGTTTTTCTGGATTTTTTTGTTGTTATTCTGTCTCTCACTGTTCAAATACAACTACCATTAAAATTATAGACTGATCATTTCTTTGTCAGTGGGCAAACGTACAAAATCAGCAGGGGATCAAATACTTTTTTCCCTCACTGTATATATATAATGTGTGTGTGTGTGTGTGTTTTTGTGTGTGTGTGTGTGTATATATATATATATATATATATATATATATATATATATATATATATATATATATATATATATAGTAGAACACAGAGTGAAAGGTTTTCCCAGACCACTATCCATGTTTATTCTTCACTGTTTTCTCCTCAGATCTTCTCAATCGAATTATATTTGCATGCATGAAAGATAAGGCAATGAATTAACTGTATTCAGTGAATTAACCGTATTCAGCTGAATGTCTTTACTGGATTTCTTAAAATCTGATGGCACATTTAGTCCTATTTCAGATATCATGAAAGGAATAGCATGAAAGGAATGGTATGATTGCTGGATATTCCGTGTAAATGTAAAAGCCCTCATTGTTGTGTGTGTGTGTGTTTGTTTGTTTGTAGCGATTGACGCGATGTGTACTCAGCGCAGCATTTTTTGGAGCTCTTGGCTCCTCCTTCCTGTATGGCTACAACCTGTCTGTGGTCAACGCCCCCTCCAAGGTCAGTCACCACTCCACAATTCTCTTCTAATGCTTTTCAAATTTTATTCTACTCTAGTGTTGTCTATTCCCTGCACATGCTAGTCTATGTTTTTGTTTAGTTTGAAATCAATTTCTAAAATGGACGTCTTTATCTGTCTTTTTTTATCTGTCGTATCTCATAACCAGATACAGCCGCAACCATGCCGTACACATAAAGATGATAGTATTTGGCATTTAATCTGACGTTTCTTCGATCTAATTAAAGCGCCTAAATATCTGCAACCCCCTACTATTGAATTGCCATCAGAGCCCTCTTCCTGTGTGCGTGTGTATTTGCGTGTGTGTGTGTGTGTGTGTGTGTGTGTGTGTGTGTGTGCATGTAATTGGGCACATCTGGTCCTCCCTGGCTTTTCATTGACTTGCGCAGTTGGGATTCACGCACACTGTCTCTCTGTCTCTCTCTCTCCTCTCTCTCTGTCACTTTCTATCTCTCTCTGTCTCTCTCTCTCTCTCTGTCTCTCTCTCACTTTCTCCCTCTTTCACTCTCTCTCCCTGTCTCTCTCTCTCTCTCTTTCTCTCGCTTTCCCTCTCTTTCTCTGTCTCTGTCTCTCTCTCACAGACACACACACGAACACACGCACACACTGACGAGCAATTGAAAACTGTAATTATGATAACATAATATTTTAACATAGTTTTTATTTATTATTTAATGATGAAATTGTAAATTTTTTCAGTGGATTTTGTCTGTTCCGCACTGGACGGTAAGCAACCACAACATGCTTGGTGTTAAATTTAAGAGAACACTTAACAAGCTATAGACGCTTATTGTTACTGGAACATGTCTAACAATTTAGGTAGCTACCATATAGCTTTTAAAATAACACTCCACCCTGAAACGCATTAAATACGCTTATATGGAATTTTGTGATTTGTTTATACTGATGCTCCTTCGTTTGTTGGTGCTGTATTTTTGTTATTCTCTTTTTCCCCTTCATCAATTTCCAACAACATTTAAATGTCATATCATTGACTATGTTTAAATGGACAGCAGTAATCTTATTACTGATCTTATTCTGAATAAGACAATATTGTGATTTAAGGTGTTTACATGAGTCGCATTTAGAATACTACTTTCATGTTCCCGTTTTGCATGTTATAAATCATAGATCGATTAAAAGCACACGTCATTACGTCACCGCACCACGCCGTCTGACATTCCCTCCAGAATTTCACGTATCGACATACAGTTCGTCTTCGTTATGGTACCATATACAGTTTTGGGTGTTTCATTTTTAATTTTACGAAAGCTTCAAGTGCAGTTGATTATTTGTCGTGCTATACATGCAAATAGACGACTGCTTGAAGCCGTGGGCTGTGTCCCAAAGCGCATACTTACCTACTATATAGTAGCTGAAATACATGTATCTCGCCTACTATATACATGTATTTCTCCTACTATATAGTAGGTAAGTATGTGGTTTGGGACGCAGCCGTGCTCTCCTGTTTGCCATCAAATGGTTGAGCACTGCCGTGTGTGTACGGGTCCTGTCGCAAAATGCGGTGAAAACTCCCACACGACGTTAATAATGTGATTAAGGCGTGTACATGTCTGTAATGCACTTCAATAAGGTGACTAAAATAGGAATGCTCCACATGTCTTAATTCCATTCGTGTTTACTTCTAGTACGGCTTTAGTCAGATTAAGGTCATCAAACATCGCTGTTTACATGGTAGTTTCTTAATCAGGGTATCGTCTTAATTGGGTTAATATCGGTTTAATTTTGTCCATGTAAACGTACTGAATGAGAAATCCATTGTAGAATTGTGCAGTCAGCAAAGGCTGGACTGAAAGTTCCAGAATGCAACACAGTTTACAGACAGCAACCCCACCAGCAAAAAATGGTGGCAGATTATAAACAGCCTAAGTGAGAGGTCTAGCCAAAACGACATCCCTGTAATTGAGGAAAACATTAGAGTGTGTATCACTGCCAAGGACAGGTCAGAAGTCTTCTGCAAAATCTTTGCTGAAAAAATGCAGATTGCCTTCTGCTGCTGCTGATGATGCCCCAATCCTCGAAAAGGAAACTGAAGCCACGCTAGATACCTTCAAGTTTTGGCTGAAGCTAATTCTCAAACAGCTCGGGAGACTGAAACCAGATAAGGCCATTGGACCGGACAAAATCTCTGCCAGAGTCCTGAAAGTGTGCGCTGCAGAACTTACTTTCACCTTTTCAACATTTGTCTCAGGTATGACGGTTTTCCAGCTCAATGGGAAGTATCACAGGGATTCTAAATCGGACCCAACAAATTACCGGCTAATCTCGCTGCTTAGTATCATTAGTAAGGTAATGGAATCAGTTGTGCATGACCAGCTACAGAAGTACCTTCTAGAAAACAACCTGATGTCATGCAGGCACAGTACAGCTGACCTTCTGAATATCCTCTCCCAGAAGTTTAACCAACACTGAAGTGTGGCATAATGGCTTCCTATCCAGATTTAAGACAATGGGGATCAAAACAAAGCTCCTCACCTGGATCAACAGCTACTTCTCTGGAAGGTCCATTTGTGTAGCACTTTCTGGGTATAAAGTTTTAACACTACATCGGTTAACACTTCTGTCCCCCAAGTCTCTAAACTAGGCCCTCTGTTATTCTCAGTTTTCATCTGTGATTTGATAAAGGTGTGTGAAAACCAGATTCCTATATGCTGATGTAGACCTAGAATCTACCTCTACAGCAGGTACAGACAAGTCTGAATGCCAACTTAGAGAGGATGAAGGACTGGGTTGATAAATGGAAGCTAATATTTGAGGCCTTGGGGCAAGGCCATAGTTATCTCCAGAAAACGAGTCCCTTCTCAAATCAGTCTCGTCCTTGAATTATGTCAACTAGCTGTTCATAAACACCTAGACATCCCGGGGCTTACATTTGGCAGCAAGATAGGCACATTTCAAACATCACAAAGAAGGCTGGGCAGAAGCTTGGTGCCCTTAGGAAGGTCAGCAATAAATTGTATGTGTGTACAAGTCACAGGTTCGGCTTATTATGGAATATACATCACTTTCTTGGATGGGTGCATCCGCAACTTCTCTGGTGGCCCTGGATAACACACAAAGGAAAGCAGTTGATATCATAGGTCCTTCACAAGAAAGTAAATTTATGCAAAGCCTTCAATTCAGGTGACAAGTAGCAGCTGTGTCTGCTCTCTATAATATCACTCAGACCCATTGACCCATTAAAGAACCATTGACCTCTAGACTTAAAGGCATTATATTGCTCCCACCGCCATATACTTGTGTTGGCCCACTAGAGGGAGTGCCTTGACACCCCAGCATGCTCTGTCTAATCCAGCCCATCAGGCTCAGGAACAGTCAACATTTCCTTCTATGACTAAAATGACACGGATCAGCAATTATTTCTCCACTGATGTTGGTGAACAGAGATCAGTGAAGCAAGGAGACTGATGTGTTTAAATGTCAAAATTTTACCATGTGAAGGGTTTTCTCAAGCCGCCACACAGTTGATTATTCATTATTCACTGGTGTGTGTATGTGTGTGTGTGTGTGTGTGTGTGTAGGATATAAAGGCATTCTACAACTTGACGTGGATGACGCGCTATGGTGAGCCAGCAACAGTGGACATGCTCACTTTGCTCTGGTCCATCACTGTGTCCATATTTGCAGTTGGAGGCCTGATGGGGGCGCTCACTGTCCCCTTCCTCATTAAAGTACTGGGCAGGTAACACACACAGATTGTGCAGGTTTCTGACACACTCCTTTAGCTGTCTATATGTCATTATCACTTTGTCTTTGTGTCTTTTTCTTACTCTCTCTTTTTCTTTCTGTCTGTTTCCATTTCGATCTGTCACCATTTGTCTCTTTCGCTTTCTTTCTCCTTCTCCCTACTGCTTTATTGGAATGGCTGTCCATATTACAGCATCACAAAAAAACTTCGTCTCTGTTACGGGCCCACAGTATACGTTTTTGTCCATGCCCATAATTCATCTCTAATTCATAATGTAGGTCTAACAGGACAAAAATTTAAACTGTCACTCTTTATTCTTTCTATTTGTCTTTTGTCTGTATAGCTTTATTGAACGGTTGTGCATATTACAGCATCAGCAAACAATGGGAAGCCCAGATTGGTATTGACATTACAGTCGAACATTTCCTGAAATGATAAACATTAATGAGAGCAGAAGTACACAATAATACGATCACAATAATACAGTAAGTATTATATAGTACACAATAAGATCAAAATAATACAGTAATTGAGGCAGGATAGAGCTGTGCCGATACAGTGAGGGGAAATAACTATTCAGACACTTTTGTTTTTGTGTTTTAATATACGTACTTCCAGTGCATATCACTTCAAATTTGTACATACATATGAAGTATATATTTAAAGGTTTCATGAAAAGCCAATTTCTAGATATTAATGCTGCAAACAATGTTTTTGGGCCATTGTTTGCAAAGATGTATGAACAAGTAGCAGTCATGGTGAAGGTAAAGGAGATTTCTAAGGTTCTCAGGGAGAATATTTTTAACCCTTTCTCCCACTGGTACACTGGCGTTCCATTCCACCAGCGGAATGGAAATTGGCTTATCGGACATTTTCAATCAGTATAAACAAATTAATTATTTTATTGCCACACAAGTCTGTGATAAGATTAGTCAGGACACTGTTGGGTTTCTGTGTATAAAGTATTGTGATTCTGTGTTTAGCTGTTGGTGAGCAGGGTCGAAGGGACATTGGTACAAAGATGGCGCAAAGATAAAACTGACAGCACGATTTTGATAGTAAAACACTGTGTGCAACTTGAAGCTCTGAGTGTCTACTTTCATATGAGCCATTAACCACTACTGTAGATTGTGATTTCACAAATAAATTCAATGCTGAACATGGGCATCCCCAAAACAGGTGGAAATCCTGCCTCCCCTCCTGTACCCCGGTTTCCTCCTCCAAAGACATGCATTGTAGGCTGATTGGATGTATTGTGTGTGATTGTGCCCTGTGATGGGTTGGCACCCTGTCCAGGGCGTCCGTCGCCTTGTTCCCCGAGTTCCCTGGGATAGGCTCCAGGCTCCTTGTGACACTGTGTAGGACAATCAAATGGATGGGTGGACGTACAGATGTGTGGATTTTATGTTATTTTCCTAACCAGAGCGTCTTTGTTCCTGAATATCAGGCATATAATAAAATGCAGAGTGACTCGTCTTGTCTTAATAATCACATTTGGATGATGTCTCGCTGAGATGGGAGTAATTTAAAACTCCTTAAAAACAGAAACGATTAAAAAACATTGTTCCAATAACCCCTCTCCAGGGACGCACATAACTTATAAAGATGCCATAGGATACATGACTAGGGTTTTGTAGCACAATGCCACTATTTGTATCTTTATTTGTTTAGTGCTCCAGATGCTATTTAGTGCTGGAAGGAAATACTTGAAAACACTGACAAAGAACAGAAATAGAAGTCATTTTTCATTTCCATATTATACAAACAAATAGCAATTTGCAGAACATAAATCAACTCCTGAACAAGAAGCTCTGTGGAACTTTCTGGCAAGCTTTGTATCTATTATGTAATGTGACCAAGTAAGCTATGGAACTATCTTTCAAAACAACAACGTCTTTCTGAAATCAATGAACTGTTGTTTACATTTGACAACCGTAGTCATCTTATAATATTTGATCAGATTTACTTAGTTTTTGGGTTTGTTACGTTCGTGGAAAGATCAGAAAGGTTCTCTGGACATGCTTTCAGTATCTACTATGAAGCTGGGACATGCTTGCAGTGCTGAACTGTGCTCCTTTTATGCACTTACGATTTTTCAAGATCTGCTGTCAGGTGCACAGAGCGTAGTCTGCGTGGGCTATATGGATCAACGGCGCTATAAATAAATAAGAACTGCGTGCACACCACTGTTACCTTATTTCCCACACAACGACTGAGAAATAGATGAAAAATGTGTCTCACTTGTACAATTTGTGATGCCTTTGGCTAGTTTCAATTCTTTTGGTACATTTTTTCACATGTAGTTGGGGTGGGAATTTCGCTGAAGCCAAGCAGCCCTTGCCACAAGCTTCATACTCGCCACTTTTCAAGCACCGTGCGAAAATAAAAACCTCAGGACATTTTTGTTTCATTCTGCAGGATCCCATTGAGGTCTCAGTGCATATACCTCGTGTCAACATGACGCTTTCTGGTAAAAAAAAAAAGAGAAAAAAAAGAAGAATAGTGTACCTACTGTCATACAGCCAGTGTTACAGAATGCCGTAATAATCAAATCAGAAAGAGTTTCATCAATAGTGTTGATGTGCTGGCATAAGTCATGATGCGACACCTATTCTCAACTGACGGACCATTAAGATAATGTTGCTACATTCTTCTGTCTGTCTCTCTCGCTCTCTCTCTTTGTCTCTCCCTCTCTCTCTCTCTCTCTCTCTCTCTCTCAATTCCTCTCCAACCCACCCACTCACTTTGTCTGTCTCACTTAGCAGCGATGGAGCTGAAGGTTCTCAGTGTGAGAGGTTATTTTTAGTGTACAATCCCTGATGATCCATCCTACTAATGGATGTTGTCCTGTATACACACTTGCGCGCATACACACACACACACACACACACACACACACACACACACACACATATATACACCACAATATTTCATGGTGCATTCATCTCTTTAGCGATAAAAATGTGACTTTTGGAAAAAACTGTGAGCCAGGCTTTCACTTCAATTCATCGATCTGTTAAATGGGTAAATAAGACTGTAGTGACAACACACACACACACACCCTTCTACAGTATATCCTGTGTATATATAGCTCTGTCCATATATCTATATGTCTCTTTCCATAGGTCTACAGTCATGGGAAACCCTCCTTCAATTCTGTGTTTTTATTTATGAGGGCCTAAAGACCAATAGTATGGTCCTTTTTTTTCCCCAAAAAACGAAACCAACAGAAACCAGTTGATCATTGTTTAGTTCATTAATATTTGAGGGCATTCGTTTTATGCACAGCTGTCTTAAGATCCCAGCACAGCATCTCAATAGGTTTGAGGTCTGGACTTTGACTCGGCCATTCCAACCTCTTGATTTCTTTCTTCTTTCGCCATTCAGATGTTGATTTGCTGGTGTGCTTGGGATCATTGCCCTGTTACATGACCCAATTTCAGCCCAGCTTAAGATGCTGGACAGATGGCCTCACATTTTTCTCAAGAGTAGTCTGGTATAACATGGAGTTCATTGTTGTCTCAATGACTGCAAGTTTCCCAGGTCTTGTGGCTGAAAAACAAGAATAAATCAATATCCACCCCTCCACCACCATGCTTGACAGTTGGTTTGTGGTGTATTACACTGTGTTTGGTTCTTGCCAAACATGGTGCTATGCATGATGCCCAAACATCTCCACCTTGGTCTCTTGGACTGAATTTGCTAGGGACGTCCAATCCTGGGAAGATTGGCAGCTGTCTTGAAGGCTCTCAATTCGTAAACAGTCCTACTCGCTGTAGAATGGTGAATTTCAAATTGTTTGGAGATGGCCTTATAACCCTTCCCAGATTGCTGAGCAGCAACTGTTGCTTCTCTGAGGTCATGGCTGATGTTTTTTCTTCTTGGCATGATGTAGACACACCTGAATGCTCCATATATTTAAATCTGTTGTGGTTTTTTGTTGTACTTGAAGTTATCTGTTTGTATATAGATGTTGATGAGGACCACACAATTGTTTATTTAGGCCCTGTTAAATAAAAATATAGAATTGAAGGAGGGTGTACTTTCTTTTCCCCCCTGACTGTATCTATAAGATGTGAAAATGAGTGAAAACACGCAACCACTCACACACATGCACACACATACATTTTTAGAGACCATGGAGCTTTCGAAATCTTTGGGATACAGAGGGGGAGGATTTACTGTAGGGGGCTGTGTGTGTGTGTGTGTGTGTGTGTGTGTGTATGGGGATATATTAAGGCACCATCTGTACAAATTCAGATTGCTTCCTCAATAGATAGCGCAGCTAATTTAATGTCCCTGTGAAGTTTAAAATTGGACCTCAACATAAAGCTACACATCCTCCTCCTCCTCCATCATGATCCTTTTATACCACTAATGACACTACTCTGTGACAAATAAGTAAGCAATCTGTGGTCTCATCCTGATCCAAGCCCAGTCTGCACACAGGACCAAAATAACCTGAGCTAAACTCATTAAACTTGATTGGTGCAACATTCAGCCTTAACATATCTAACCCAGACTACACATTCAGTTATAACACAGCTATATACTATGTTATACAGGTGCATCTCAAAAAATTTGAATATCGTGGAAAAGTACATTTTTTTTGCGTAATTTAATTCAAAACATGGAACTTTCATGTGTTATAGATTTATTACACATAAAGTAAAATATATTAAATATTTTTTTGTTTTAATCTTGATGATCACGGCTTACAGCTCATGGAAACCAAAAATCCTGTATCTCAAAATATTAGAATAAATAATTTATGTTACAGAAATGTTGAACTTCTGAAAAGTATGTTAATTTATGCACTCAATACTTGGTCGGGACTTTAATCCTTTTGCACGAATTACTGCATCAGTGCATCATGGCATGGAGGCAATCAGCCTGTGGCACTGCTGAGGTGTTTTGGAAGCCCAGGTTGCTTTGATAGTGGCCTTTAGCTCGTCTGTATTGTTGGGTCTGGTGTCTCTCAGAGATTCTCTATAGGGTTCAGGTCAGGCGAGTTGGCTGGCCAATCAAGCACAGTAATACCATGGTCAGCAAACCAGTTACTAGTAGTTTTGGCACTGTGGGCAGGTGCCAAGTCCTGCTGTAAAAAGAAATCAGCATCTCCATGAAGCCCGTCAGCAGATGGAAGCATGAACTGCTCTAAAATCTCCTGGTAGATGCTGCATTGACTCTCGACTTGAGAAAACACAGTGGACCAGCACCAGCAGATGACATGACATCCCAAATCATTTGAAAAGTGTGTGTACTGAACCAGACTGAGAGATTAAAGGCTCAGGAAACCTTTACAGGTGTTTAGAGTTAATTAGCTGATTACAGCTCTTCTCAGGTCAACGTTTCTGTATTATAAATTCTTCATTGTAATCTTTTGAGATACTGGATTTTTGAGTTCCATGAGCTGTAAGCCGTAATCATCAAGATTAAAACAAACAAAAAAAAAGGCTTGAAATATTTCACTTAATGCAATAAGTTCCACTTTTTGAATTAAATTACGGGAAAACATGAACTTGTATAGTGCACTTGTATATAGTTTAAGTCCCAAAGTAGGGGTCATGATTTAAAAAAGGGGGTTGTGAGAAAATTTCGCAATGTCGTCTTTTGTTTTATTCATTTATTTTACAAATCAGTATTATGAATGTCGCTTTATCTATGAACACAGTGTTTGTGTGCTACTGTTGTTCAAATGTTCCTGGGAGTCGCAGTCAAACAAGCTACATTTAAAAAGTGTACATGCTGCACTAGAGTAGGAGTTCAGCAACAAAAATATGTAGGGCAACTGTGACTTATTGGGACAGAAGTCTTGAAAACAAGCTCGAAAAATATGGAGAAACATTTATTGAATATGGATTTTTGGAAGTGTGACGGTAAATGGCAAGGAGAACCCAAAATGCCAAGGCTTTGGGTAGCAGAAATTAATATAATATCTGTTTGAGTTCATGTACTCAAAAAGTTTGGGAAGGCCTAAAACATTTTCAGAGCTCTAAAATGTTTTCAGAAGAAGCTTAAACTTGAATCCAAAAATCAGACCACAAATTCAATATTATTATTATTATTATTATTTTAAAATATGGGGCTCCTGATTGGCACAACAGAAAAGCGTTTACTCTATCATCAGGAGACTGTGAGTGAAAATCCTGATCTTGCCATAGCCATCCAGGTTTAGAAGTCTAAGAGAGCAAAATTGTCCATGCTATCTGGGTGGGAAGGATGGCATACACTCTCCCCTGTCAATCACATTGATGCTAGCTAATTGTGCACATCTGTGAGCTCAGGTATGTGGAAGAGGGCAGATAGGGCTTTCCTCAGACTTTGAGCTTCATGCGTCTTAACGGAAGCATGTGCTCGCCTTCACGGTCTGTGATTAGTAGCTGCTGTGTGATGGGGGAAAGCCGGGAATTGGGGCAAAAAAAGAACCTGCACATGATGGGGAAAATGTCTAATGTACGGCAAAATGTATGTGGACACTGGTCCATCACACCCATATGTGGGTCTTCCCCAAACTGTTGCCACAAAGCTGGAAGCATACAGTTGTCTAAAATGCCTTTGTATGCGGCAGCTTCACAATTTCCCTTCACTGGAAGGAAGAGGCCCAAACCTGTTCCAGCATGATGGTGCCCCTGTGCACAAAGTGTGTTTCATAAAGATAGTTTGCAGAGGTTGGACTGGAAGAACTCTAGTGGCCTGCACAGAGCCCTGACCTCAACCCCACTGCGCACTTTTGGGATGAACTGGAACACTAATTGCTCACCAGGCCTTTTTGGGAATGCATTTATTTCTTTGTGGGAACAAGAGCCCAGTATGTAACAATTTTTACATTATAGGGACATTTGTTGGTCCCAGTGAAGAAGATAGCATTGATCTTCTATGATCGTGTCATTCATGAGTTTGAAACACCTGTGTGGAGTTTCACCAAGGCCTCGTTCCCACCTGGCATTAACATGCGTCCTGGGTGATCGGATCACAAGTGGCCAGAGTGACCTGACAGGTACAGGTGTGACTGAGGTCAAATGCATCTCTGAGAAATACGTAATCATTGTATGAGCTCTGATCATGAAGTATCAACGATGTACAGTACGAACTCCGATCACAAGTGGTCACTGAAGACACATTAATAATGCTAGGTGTCCAGGCTGTGCATCTCGGCTGTCCACTTGTGATCTGATCATCCAGGATGCATGTTAATGCCAGGTGTGAATGGGGCCCTATTCTCCCCATGTCTCTGTGAGTTTCCTCTGGGATCTCCAGCTTCCTCCCAGCTCCTAGAAACATGGTAAATGGATTGGCAACTCTAAATCACCCCTAATTATGAATGAGCATGTGAATGTGTGTGCATGGCGCCCTGTAATAAATTGTTGTCTCCTCCAGGGTGTATTCCCACCTCGCTCCCAGTGTTCCTGGGAGTCAAAGTCAAAGGATTTCCTTTTGGTTACTGAGTTACAGTAATACAAAAGTCAATGAAAATACCTGACAGATATTGTAAACAGTAAAATTACTGTCTGATCTAAAGTTTTCATCCCCAGCCTATGCGGTTGTGTTTCATGTCTCTCTGTTTTTTTCCGCATTGTTATTTGATTAGGACAGAAACTTGCACAGCGGCTTCGCGTTCAATCGATTCTCCATTTGTTAGCCGTTGTCAGACTTTCAATTTTTCTGTTGCTTGACATTCACTGATTGCTTTTGTTGTGAAGGATCTGACAGTGTGGGATTGAGAACGCACACACACAAACACACACAGGCAAATAACTATATATATATATATATATATATATATATATATATATATATATATATATATATATATATATATAGATATATAACACACACTACCCGTCAATCAAAAGTTTAGACACACTCGTTCTTTATTTTATTTTTTCCCCATATTTTAGAATATTAATAAAGTCATCAAACTCTGGAGTAACACAAATGGAACTATGGGTATTATATTCTTATGAAAAATCCAAAATAAATAAAAATTATTTAATATTAGCATCTTCAAATAGACCCCCTTTTTGCCTAGAATTTCCAGAAATGTATTCTTGGCATTTTCTCAACCGATTTCTTGAGCAATCCCCCTGAGATGCTTTTTAAACTATATTAAAGGAGTTCACACCTATGCTGCACACTCCTTTTCAGAATATTTCGTCATCCAAGTCATCCGTTCAAAAAGATCTTTTTTAAAAAAATAAAATGTTAGGCACAATTATATTTTTGTCTACACCGATTTCAAACATTCATACACCTTCACATCAAAAGATTTTTAAGATCATGAGAAACATTTCAGACAAGTGTCTCCAAACTGCCTTAGAAAGCAGACCAAAAGCAATGTCTAATTCACGCAACAGAAATTAATGCGCACACACACACATACACACAGGGTGATGGATGTGTAGATCTACCTGTAAGTAATAAATCCTTTGCACAAGGTCTCTGTAAGCACCATTACATGCCAACTGATTGTGTGTGTGTGGGTGTCAAGTTTGTAGTGCTTATATGTCTCATTAACCAAAGAGATGAATGTGACCTTACTCAGGTCACATATAACATTATCATTCCAGCCATATACAAGTATCAGTAGGAACAAAAAAATTCTCCAGGGTTCTGGTGCACATATTTGACTAACGGGAAGACAACACAGAATGCAAATTAGGCGCAAGAAGATTTTATATGCAAATTTATTTTTTATATATATATATATATATATATATATATATATATATATATATATATATATATATATATATATATATATAAATGTGTATATGTATGTATGTATATATATATATATATATATATATATATATATATATATATATATATATATAATTATATATATATAAAATATTGTATATTCTAGCACAAAATTTTATTTCACAGAAAAATGCTTGTATGTCAGTAAAGAACGCAGCATATTATGTAAGAGACACTTTTCAGAAAAAAACATAATGAAGGCTGATGGGTTTTGCTGCAAAAATAAGAAGTGAGTACGACAGTCAAAGTCTCCAGAAGAACCGTGTCTGGTTCTGCAGAATGCTCAATAAAACTTACAGCTCATTTCCTTATAAAACTGCACTAATTCTACCTGAGACTACTTTTTTATTTAGATTTTTTGTCACACCAAATATTGACTTTCATTCATTTACTACTGTTTACTGCTCTTTATGGTATTTTATTTTTTTTAAATGCAGAAACATTAAATTTCAGTATTTTGAAGGCATCTTTGCTCTACAGCATTTCTTTGCATGTGCCTAAGACTTTTGCACAGTACTGTGTATCAGTCCGTACAGGATTTCACTGAGGGGGATTTTTTTTTTGATTGTGATTGCGTTGTGTTTTTTTTGCAGTAAACTACTTGAATTGGTGAAATTGCAGTTGCATGAAGTTGTTTTGCACGGTCTTTCGTAGTGATGTTTGTTGGTAAATGAAACCTTTTAGCTGTACTCATGTACATGAGCATATTTGGCCGCAACAATCACAAAAGAACTCTGCGAATTCCTGTACAGATCATCAGAAGTCGTGCAGCATTCTGCTATACACATCTCTTTGAACGAGTAGTTAATGTATTAGAACCTGTGATGTAAGCGTGCCATTTGAATTACAGCCAGCAGTATTGTTCAAGCTGCGCTGTTACACAACACCTTCTGACCAATCAGATTTGAGAATTTGGTATGATGATAATAAATATAATAACTTTGATGATGGTGATTTCCACTTCCAGCACTGTGCCAGATGTAACAAATTGCAGAGCTCCTAGTTAGGCTACACTTTGAGAACCAGTGATTTATGCCATCATTCATTGGCTGTAAATCCCCTGTAAAATGCCTGCTCTCTACGTGTGCAAATTCATCGGAATGCACAAGAGAATTTTTTACACTTCATTTGGGTTTTTAAGTAACTTAGACCTTAAGGCATGAGATGTTCAGTCCAGCCTCACCTAGAGTGCATCTGATTTGTGATGGCGGCTGTAGGGCTAGTGATGCCTTCCATGGTGATGGGTGACGGACAGAATGACAGACATGTAGACACATTCTGTAAATCTTACACACACAGATAAGTGTGGAAGACTTTTTTAAAAAAAACTCTCTCTCTCTCTCTCACACACACACACTCGTACCTCCAGCAGTTGCTCTAGACAGTTTTCATTAAACTGCACAGTGCAGTCATTAAACTGAGAAAGATTCTCTCCAGGGTGTGTGTGTGCGCATGTGTGTTCTTTCCCCACCACTACACTCTAAGTCAACGTGACATATTGCTTGAGCCACTGGGACACTGGGAGTGCTCTCTCTCTCTCTCTCTCTCTCTCTCTCTCTCTCTCTCTCTCTCTCTCTCTCTCTCTCTCTATAAATCTCATTCAGGACAGTATAACAGTATATGAAGTTAAATACATTCAGTGGTAGTGTAATGAGTTTCCTTCCTCAGTAATTACAGCCAACAAGTTTTCTCCAAACTTCACCCTCTCACTCAAGCCCAAAATCATTGGAGACGCATATTATAGACAAACACACACAGTCTCTCTCTCTCTCTCTCTCTCAGTGGAAATGTTGAGCTGGAAAACTGTGTTATAGAGGCTGATCACGAGAGACAGTGTAGTAAAGGATTATAATGATGATAAATACAATGTGTTCTTGATGCTCGGTTTAAACCTCGTGCAGCCTTGGTCTCGGCTTGCCACAGATTATAGACAAAGAGACAGGTCCCGAAATAAGTTTTGATTAGTTTCTCATGATTATTTTTATTTTACTAGACTTGAGTGTGTTGTCCTGGCGATTTAGACAGACCAGAAATATTCAGTACCTATTTGCATATTCAGAAAGACATGCAGACAGATAGATTTATAGGCATAAGTAAATAGCCTGGCAGATGGAAAGGGAGATGAATTGCCATACCTTCGGCCTGTCATTTACATAATCACACTAGGATGAATATATGCTATTTGGATATTCACAGTCCAGCATTTAAATAATCCGCTCCCACTTTTAAACTCATTTTGAAACATGATTGGAAATAAATGTTTAACATTTAGTACGTTTACTCCCATTCTTTCTCACTGTCTCTGTCTCGTTCCCTGTCTCTCTTTCTGTCTCTCCCTGTAGGAAAGGCACTCTGCTGGCCAATAACGTGTTGGCAGTGATCTCCGCTCTATTAATGGCACTGGGCGAGAAAGCAGGGTCGTTTGAGATGCTCATCATTGGTCGCTTCATTGTTGGCATGGATTCAGGTGAGTCCTTTCCTTTTTTTAACCACTGGCCCTGTGCACTGGGCGTTCATTTTTATACTAAATTGATGTAGCCAAACCTATATTAACATACATTAATGGGCCAGGATGCATGTGTGTGTGTGCGTGTTCAGCGTGAACTTTATTAATGGCAAGCCAAAATTCAAAGTCACGGTCTAGAGCAGGGGTCATAACACAAGCAGACTGAGATAAACACCATCCATAATCATTATACTGGGATACCTCTTTGTGCATGTGTGCAAGCATAAATACTACCATCAGGCAGCTATCTGTGCCTTTCATCTTCTCACATTGTACATAATATGGAGCTATCTGCTTGAGGATAACCTCCTGTCATCTCCTCTCTTCTACCTCAGTAAGTGTATTTCTTGTATATTACACTCATTTTTCATTTAACACTACAGAGGTAAAATCATTGACTCCGAAGCTGAGAATATACACCGTTTTAAGTTGTACTCCAATGATCATTATAATATTCATTATATTTCCTTCTCAGAGTAGTGCAAGGATATGTCTAAATATGCATCTACATTGGGCTACATTTTGTGGCAGTGGCAACTCCGTGTTTAAGATGTTGGACTACTCAATTGAAGGTCATGAGTTCAAAGGTCAGCATCGCCAAGCTGCCAATGCTGGGCCCTTGAGCAAGGCTGTTAACCCTCAACTGCTCACCTGTATAAATGAGATCATTGTAAGTCACTCTGGAAGGGTATCTGCCAAATGCCATAAATGTAAAAGTGCTAAGATCTTATTAATGATCAATCTTATTGACTTGATTTAGACTAGTCAACTCCATGGCATGTGTTCTGGATAATATTACAAATCATGAGCAAGTGTAGCACTTGATACGACTGATACATTTACAATTATGGCATTTGGCAAACACCCTTATCCAGAGCGAATTACATTTATTCAGTTCAGTTTAACTTTATTTGTATAGCGCTTTTAAAAATAGACATTATCACAACGCAGCTTTACTGAAATATATAAATTCAAGATATACATTTATGATATACATAAATGTCTTTATTTATCCCTAATTGGCAAGCAAGAGGTGATGGTGGCAAGGAAAAAACTCCCTGAGACTATATGAGGAAGAAACCTAGAGAGGAACCAGACTCAAAAGGGAACCCATCCTCATCTGGGTGACACTGGATAGTGCAATTATAAATAATTCCCTTCTATAGTGTGTACTGAATGGTAAAAAAGTCGAATTGTGTATCCATAACTGTTCATGGAAACTGCAATCCTAAGCCATTGTAGCAAAACTGTTCATATCAGTTACAGTCCATAGCCATCTTCATGGTTTTCAAGTGGTGCTATCCTCAGTAATCTTATTGATCTTTAGGCTGTCCATGTGGGGCCAATCTCAGCAACAGCGAGTGATTTCCAAGTATTTTCCAACCAGAAGTAGGGCATCAGGGTGGATCAGACACATCTGGAGAAGAGAAGGGGTCAGGATCACTGGTATCTCAGGAATAACATGTGTAGCTCGACAGACACACAGATATCCATTTATCTCATTTATACAACTGAGCAGTTGAGAGTTAAGGGCCTTGCTCAAGGGCCCAGCAGTGGTAGCTTGGAGGTGCTGGGATTTGAACTCACAATCATGACAAACCCAACATCTTAACCACTGAGCTACCCCATAGACAGAAAAGTGGGGTTCTCAACCAGTACTGAATTACACAAATAGTAGTGTGCTTCTCACTGTCCCTGTCAGTTGCCTGGGGTTCATATAACCAGTTATGTTAGTAACTAGCATTTTGCACTCCATTTAAAAATACAGTACAATGGGTCAATATTGTAAACAAACATTAAAGTATGAATGCTGTAATTATTACTTACATTAACTATTTGACAAGTCTGCTTCCAGTAAGATTTTTTATAGTGTTATCCAAGAAAACAGGTACAGAACTAGAACACAGGAAACAAAGGTTTAGAATTACATGACACAATAAGGCTTTACAACAAACAAATGAAAACAATGAGGTTAAATACCCAAAGCAATGAAGGCAAAACTAGATACAGGTGAATACATTAAGCAAACAAACCAATGATGAGATGGAGGAGACTAGAAGCAAAACAGGAAGAGAAATGAAAACAAAGTAAAATCAAAAGCAGTTGACACTGGCATGGGGACCATGAAGCAAAGCATGGAGGCACTAATTTCATAACACCAGTTAACCAAATGCTATGAACTCAGAGTTTTAGGACACAGTGGTATGAATACAGAGTGTGCTAGTGTTCTCTCTGACAATTATGGAGCACTACTGTGAATATAGAGTGTGCTAGTGCACACTATGAGCATTAGGAGGCCTTATAATGAATGTACAAATTGAGCTCAGCAAATGTGTCCCAAACGCTATTCCCTTTATAGTGACCCAGCCAGTATATCAGTAACATTAAAGCTCTAGGATGTAAGCTTGTCCTCTCTGGTAGTAAAGTGACATTGTGAAGCGACTGTATTTGTGGAATAACATGGAATAAAAGGTTCTCCAGAAACTCATGCACCAAAAGTGAAAATAATATCTTATTTATATCTTATAAGGAAAAAGAAGGATACTTAAAATTAAAATGATGGCAGAAAACTAAATTTGCAATACAATGAACTTCTAAAAGACATCAAATTAAATGTCTACTACAAAGTAGCATACTCAGATATGGAAACTCTAGCAGTGATAATGGAAATATTCTGGCTAAGTTTGTTAAAAGTAATCAAAGACTCATTGGGAAACATCTCACTATATAAGTAGCTGAAAGGATTAATAATACTTTTACAGTGTTCTTTGAAAAACTATATTCATCACATCAAACCCCAGATTAAATTTAGGATTTAATTTCTCAACAGTATCAATCTACCAAAATTAACTGAGGAGCAAACAAGTAAACTGGACAAACCAATAGCACCTCATGAGAACTCTAAGGGCTGAAATATATGCCTAATAACAAGGCACTGTCATGATTCCCCCTTGAAGCAGCGTGCTCTAAGCACGAATGCGCGAGCACCTGCTTTTCCATTGTTGACAGTAGTGACATCTGGACACGTGTGTTTTGTTTATGTTTCTGTCATGTCTCCTCCCTGTTCTGTCATTGGCTGGGATTTCACGTGTGTCTGTATTGCCCTCAGCTGCTAGCAGTTTAGACGTTGATCATGTCTACATATATTCCGCGCGCCTCCCAGCACACAACGCTGAAGATTATCGTAGAGTTAGATTAGTTCGTTTAGTAGTCATAGTCACATTCCATGTTTAGAGTTAGTTCACGCTGGATTATCCGCTCCCAGTTCCTCGTCATAGTTCATGTTTCTCGTTTTGTTTATTGACCCTTTTTCCGTGACCACGGCCTTGATTCATGTTTAACCCTGTGTATGCCTGTTTGCCGATCGCCTGACCTTCGCCTGTTGTGGATTACGTTTATGGATCACGTTTTGGATTTGTCTGCCTGTCTCTCCTTTAAAATAAACACTGTTCATACTGCACTTGCATCCGTCCTATCTCCGCTCCGTCACATACGTGACAGGCACCATGACCTGATGACTTTTTTACTGAGTTCTATAAGCACACTTATTAAACACCATTGTTTAATAGACTAATAACTGAAATAAAACAACATGAAACACCCTCCTTTTCCTCATGGTTCTTGTTCATTATCACTCATCAATCCAGGCACAAAAATGATAAGCAGGACCTTAGCTACCAGAATGGGAAATATTACCTTAAATTTGCTATAAATCTCTAGTTTCTCTATAAACTGGACCAAATCCACTGTCTCAGATGCTGCAATACATTATCTTATCCTCATTAAGCATGAATCACTTTTCATATTTGGGCATTAAGATATCTTCCCAGCTGTTAGAGCTACGCAAACATTCCTATCACTCTCTTTGGAAGAATATCTTCTATAAAATGACACTGCTACCAAAAATAAAATACTCGTTTTCAGTGATGCCTGTTCAACCCCTTCTAATCACTAGACTATATTATCTCAAGGTTCTTCTGGAACTGTATACTGCCCACAATCCTTTTAAGCACCCTTCATATATAAAACTTGTGGAGGCCTCAAACTCCCAACTTCAATACATAGTCTTATGCTAATAGCTTAATCAGAGTGACAGCCTGTGGATAGAAGCACAACAAACACTATGTAAGGAAATTTGAAGTTCAGCTCATCAGCCTATTCATCAGCCTAGTACTCAAACACCATCTCGGTTTCAAAAGCCCAACGATAGCAGCAACTCTAACAGCTTGGTGGAAATTTCACAAGCTCACAAACCCACTCTCACTAACCAAATAAACTCACATATGGCACAATTCTTATTTCCTAATCACCAAAAAAAATGCCAAACTTCACATGGGTAGAAAAAGGTATTACATATCTTAAACACATCTTTCAGAACAGCACCTTGGTATCATTCTCTCATCTAATCTAGAATCATGGCCTTTGGAATAACCAGTTTTTTGAATTTCTACAACTTGGATCAATCACTCGTTCATTCATTCATTCAACTTGAGTAAAAGCTTTATCCTGATTAGGGTTGCAGAGGATGTGGAAACACTGGACGTGAGGTCGGAATACACACAGGATGGGACAGCAGTCCATTGCAGGGCACCATGTGTACTGTAAACACCTTCATATCATACTCATTCACACCTAGGGGCAATTTTTAGAGTAGCCAGTTCACCTGTCAGCATGTTTTTTGGGAGGTGCAAAGAACATGGGGAGAACGTGCAAAACTCTGCACAGACTGTGAATCCAGCTCAGGATCAGTCCGAGGACGGTGGAGTTGTGAGGTGGCGATACTACCCATCGTACCACTGAGCGGCTTCACTCCCAATGTGCAACTGTAACCGGTCCGTTCTGCCTAGCCCGGCTACACTGCGTTGTGTTCTGGTGCACAATAGACACTGGACACTGGCGTATCTTCTTGAACTCAGGTTTATTCGTCCCGCAGACAAGCTCAACGTCTCTTTAGAGTTCAGAAAGAGCAAAATGTCGTCATACAGGGTTTATCTTCATGACACACCTCTCTCAGTCAGACTCTACACCGACTGACGATGAACCGGAAATGACACAATACGTCTGCTACCAATTAACAAAGAACGCTATAACACAAATAAAGTACTCCCAACACCAAGAATAGCAAACTATTAAATAACCGCGAAGGATTTTGGTGAAATTAGTACATCTTACAGCGTAACACATGCCATGAAAAAAAAAAAACTAATAAAAAACAATAAATTTTATTTCCTATATCTGTTACACAACCACACAGCCGTAACCATGCCACACTTCTGTTTTTCATAAAACATTTATCATATGCTGAAAAATGTAAGAGAAAATACATTTGATCTTCCCTCATCAGTATCAGAGAACTCTAAGATGACCTGACGATCAATTCCTGGACACATACTGTTGTTATTATTATGCGTTTAAAGATCTGTCTTATACAATGCAAAGTACTCCACAGAAAACACCATATAAGGCTAAACATGTTTCAAATGAGCTTAATTGTTACAGAACGAGACTTGGACAGGAAGTATGCACAGGAGGGAAGTCTTTATTTGATACTTAAGCAGAGGACATGGAACGGAAACACTAATTGAACTAAGGCCTGAACATTCCTTAAACTAAGACGTGAACGTTCTTTAATCCAAGACATGAACGCTCCTTAAACTAAATCATAAACACTCCTTAAACTATGGTAGGAAACACTCATCTAACTTAGGCATGGCATGAACACTCCTAACTAAGGCATGGCATGAACACTTAACCATGACATGACATGAACCCTCAACAATGGCATGACTTGAGCACACAACTATGGCATGGCATAAACACTCAACTAGGGCATGACATGAACACTCAACTATGGCATGGCATACACACTCAACTATGGCATGACATGAACACTCAACTATGGCATGGCATAAACACACAACTTGCTTGGCTTGGTGTTGCTTTGCTGCAACTCTTTAGCTTTGTCTGTCTTAGTCCAGTCCCGATTCGCGTGGGTAGATTCAGTTTCGTTTAGTGCCGCGCGACGTGCGCAGCAACACGAGGGGTTTAAATAACTAGTCACCACTCTCTTAATTGCTGACAGCCGGCAACACTTGACACAGTGGTAGTGTCCATGCGCATCTCAAGCACGTGCGCGCCCTGAAGCCGCTCGTGCACATTGTCTCCTCAGCGCCCTCTGCTGGCGCTATCGTGGCATTAATATACTCACATATGTACACATTGCACTCTCCAAACAACAACATACAGTAGATGACATATGGTGCTGCATACCCATTCAGATTCTTTGGAAACAAATCACTAGTCAATTATCCCTCCTGCTGAGGCACTTTATCTGCTTGGAAACACATCCCTTTGAAAAGAGCACTTCTTACAGCACTAAGAAAACTATCCCGAGGAATTGGAACTCAAATAGCGATAGCATCAAGTATATTACGTGAAGTATAAACAAACAACCAAAACTGTGAAAACAAGAGCCATAAACCTGAACAGAGGATACAAGGCAAAAACATGCAGACTACAGGCGCGACTGTGGCACACACAAATACAAACGCTTGACAACGAGACAGTGAAAACTTGCAAAGTGGTGCTATTCGAGGAGAAACGAGACACAGGTGAGAGTGATTGAGACATGTGACTTGCTGGACAGAAAGAACTCCATCAATCAAACCTTCTATACATCGTCTACATCAGTCCAAAACAAAACTGAATTTGCATTTAAACACCTCTCATCGTTAATACACGTTGCTGAAGCGTTAACCTTTACTACTAAAACAAGAGCAACCAATCACAACAAGACTGGACCACTAGAGCCACATTACATTACACAGCCACTGCCATATCACAGGCCTTCATTAAAACATCCACTTTGCACACATCTACAATATCTACATTATACACTCATTGTTATTGTTATTAATATTACTTTGCCATTATGATCATTACTGTGGGGTCTTTTTTATGATATTTATTTTTGTCCTATGATGCACTCCATAGTGTTTATTTTCTTAGTGTTGGTTTCCACCTTCATTTGTATGATCCCTCTTTACTCATTACTCATAACATTAAGTCTCAGTGGACTTCTGAAGAGGTGGTTGGTTCAGTCCCAGAGCACAACACTTTTGTAATTTGTAATGCAAGTTGTGCAGATAGAATTCAAGGCTGTGTACAAAAACGCATAATGCACACTTAAGTTGGGACATGGTCGAAGTATTCTCCACTGCTCAGTATTATGAATAGGCCTGTATTGATTATTCTCTGCTCACAATTATTATTTTATTATTTAATTCTGAATTTAAAAAAAAAAAATGATTTCATCATCTAGAACTCATGGCCTAAAAACTGACAGGAAAATGAGCATTTCCACCATGTCAGCTTTAAGGAGAGTAAAGAAGGGTGAAATAAAGTTATCATCTGTTATAATATAACATAAGCTCAGACTCTTTCTCACTCCTGTTTGGCTGCAGCTCCTGTCTGCCACCATCTAGTCAGACTTTTTTTGTGCCTAAAGCTGGGACATGATCACCTCTGACATATCCAAGCTAGTGTATGATGTATGCATACAAATAAGCTGCCGCATGTCATTACCTGGATGATCAACGACTGTGTTTATGTTTTGTGATACTTGTTCATGAGTCCCTTGTTTGTCGTGAGCAGTTAAACTACCCAATGTCCTTCAGAAAAATCCTCCAGGTCCTGCACATTCTTTGCTTTTCCAGCATCTTCTGCATATTTGAACCCTTTTCCAACAGTGTCTATATGATTTTAAGATCCATATTTTCACACTGAGGACAACAGAGGGACTCATACACGACTATTACAAAAGCTGCAAACATTCACTGATGCTCAAGAATACAATACGATACATTAAGGGGGTGTAAACTTTTGAACAGGACAATCGGTGTAAATTGTCATTTTGTCTTCTGGGAGACGTAAATATCTTATGTAGCTTCTGAAGGGCAGAACTAAATGACAAAAATAAGACCTTTTAAACAAAATAATGATAATAATAATGATCCCTCATTATTATTTTTATTATTATTATTTTAATTATTAACATTTTGTAGATTCTGCAAAGCATATGTAAACTTATGACCTCAACTCTAAACCGTCTCCGTGCCAGCATTCACAAATCACATTAACAGGTCATAAGCATGAGCTGTTTTGATAGATATTTAAAGCCGGAATTGTGATTTGTGCACATTTTTTGCTTTTTGTCTATTTTTACACATCATTCAGGTATGAAACGTACTGTAGCTACTGTACTGTACAATTCATCAGAATTGGAGATTGCATTGTTGTTGTGTGATGAATCGTCATCAAGTGATCTGATTTGGAAAAAGACTGATGTGCACGGTCCAGTGTCAGAAGGGAAAAACAGGAGACAAAAATGAATGAAAAATTTACTTCCTTTCTTCAGCGAATTTTATTTAAATAGTTTATTTAGGCTGCCAATGTGATTTGAATAAAAATGATTAGTGGCTTCTTTTTTTAACACTGCTGAGTTTCTGCTTTTATTTATTTATAAAAAATACTTTTTATGTTATTTTATTTATTTATTTCATGTCAGTATTGGTCCGCTCCACTGTATAAGCAAGAAAAACACCATCACTGTCAGCGTGCTGCGCTGGATGTGTCTAAAACCATCAGATTTAGTGTTGTTGCTTTATTGTGAATATGATTCAGCCATAAACAATCAACACTGAGTTAAAGTCTCCAGGCTTTTCCATTACTGCAGTCATCATCACAGAGTGTGTCTGTGCGTGTGTGTGTGGGGGGGTGAGCGAGCGAGAGGGTGGGGGGATGGGGGATCACATATACGAGCAAAAATTGGCTTTCAAATGGGCTCTGCAGTGCTGTCAGTGTGAGACCACACACACATACACACACACCGTGCACTGTTAGACAGCAGACAGAAGTACATTGTACAAGCTAAGTACAACTTTTGAAGCTAGGTTGGTGTGTGTGTGAAATCTGACATGCCATCTCAAGTTACAGTTAGCACAGTTATTTGTGCATGCATTGGAGGCTGGTAGTGGTATTAGATGGGAGAGCTGAAATCTAATATCCTTCAATAGCGCAGCAATGAATACTGTATTTAAGGGCTGAACAATGCATCACGTTGGAACTTATCAACGGCGTTTAATAATAAGAATGATTAACTATGATTAACTATTACAAGCACTCTTAAAGGCAGCTGCAGAAAAAAAAAAGTTTCATTCAAAACCAACAAACACTAAACTTACGGTTCTGTTGTATGTCCTTTTTGTATAATTTGTATTTTGATTGGACGATGTGTGCTTAGTCCAGTGAACCCCAAAAACCCTCTTCCTTGAGATCTCCCTTCCTGCAAATTTCATCTCCAACCAAAATCTAACACACCTGTTTTAGTTGATCAAGGTACTGGTTAGATGGTCAGGTGGGCACGATTATGGTTGGAGCTAAAGTCATTTCACAAGTCATTGGAAGTACCTCCATCCATTAGGCTTGCTGCGCTACTACTCAGTGTTACCGGTGTTACACGGTGTTCGGCCGCACACCGATTACATCACCTGCCCACCGTAGCACTGCCCCCACTGTCAATTTGCTTTTTTATAGTAATAAAAATCATTTAGTTCTGTTTGAGAATGGACGCTACAGTTAAAAACTGAACGCGTCTGCTGAACGAGATCAGCAGGAGTCAGATTTTTCACAGTACTTCAGCTGGTATAGTATCATAAGATATGTTTATGGTATTGTGACAACCTTAGAATCAACTAATAAATATATAACCGCATAAATAAATACATTTGATCACTTTTAATAAAAGTTGTTTTTGTTGTTGTTATATATTACTTCTATACAGTCAAGTCTCATCAGGTGTTCCTCTCTGTGCCTTTCTCTGTCTTCGTCCCACAGGAGTGTCTCTTAGTGCGTTGCCGATGTATCTGGGTGAAATCTCTCCACGACAGTACCGCGGCTCCATCGGTCAGTTCAACGCCGTCTTCATCTGTCTCGGAGTCTTCACCGGACAGCTGTTCGGCCTTCCCGAGATATTCGGCCATGTGAGTGTGTTCATGATGACTGAGTGAGCGTGTGCAGCTGGGATGTACTGTAACAGGAAGTTACAGGAAGCTCACTGACTTTCTCCATCTATTTAAATACGTTTTTTCTTGCTCTGTTGTTCTGTGTCTGCATATATGGCGGAATTATTCTCGTAATGAATACGTTAATAGGTCAGATTTTACAACCTTTTATAACACACTCACCATCTCTGCATGTAGTGCTTTACGTCCTCCTTCGGATCACGCGTGATATGTGTGTGCGGTTGTCAGTCGTTAACATGGATTTATTTCTCCTAGTATATTTTCCAGCACACTTTCTAATTGGTTTAACATTTTAACACATGAAACTCGGCAGGTAACTTGGCATAACTGCATTCCTTTTTGTTTCACTGTAAATACTGAATAATTCAGTTCTTCCTGAAACGTATGCTTTAAGGCAGAGGCTTTTTGCAGCCAGGGAACTCTTTAACTCACTCAATCACTTTCAGTAACTGCTTTATTCTGATCAATGTGGCGGTGGATCTGGAGCATATTCCAGGAACACTGGGCGTGAGGCAGGAATACACCACGGATGTGACGCCAGTCCATGAACTTTCCACAGACAAAACACACTAGGTCTAAGTTGATGTTAGTTATCAGCCGACTTGCTTTTGATTGAATGAGATTTGGATTCAACACAATCGATTCAAGTGACCAGTTAAACTAGTAACTACAAGAATTCAATAATACAGTTGAGGTCATAAGTTCACATACGTCTTGCAGAATCTGTAAAATGTTAATAATTTTTTTTTTTTTTTTTTAAGTTAGAGGGATCATAAAAATAGCATTTTTAAAATTATTTAGTGCTGCCCTGAATAAGCTATTTCATATTACAGATGTTTACATATAGTCCACAAGACACAATAATAACTGAATTTATATAAATTAACCAGTTGAAAAATTTACTTACGCTTGATTCTTAATCCTGTGTGTTGTTACCTGGATGATCAGTGACTGTTTTATGTTTTGTAATAGTTGTTCATGAGTCCCTTGTTTGTCCTGAGCAGTTAAACTGCCCAATGTTCTTCAGAAAAATCCTCCAGGTCCTGCACATTCTTTACTTTTCCAGCATCTTCTGCATACTTAACCCCTTTCCATCAGTACCTATATGATGTTGAGATCCGTCTTTTCATGCTGAGGACAAAGGAGGGACTCATACACAACTATTAAAAAAGCTGCAAACATTCACTGATGCTCAAGAAGGCATTGTGTTTTGCCTTGCCTCGTTTATGCCTATTTGCCGATCGCCTGACCGTTTGCCTGTTTGATCAGGACTGGGTTTCATGATTTGGATTTGCCTGCCTCTCTCTTATAATAAAGCTCTTAACTGCATTTGCGTCCATCCTAACGTCCAATATGGGACAGGAGCAAAGATTTATCTTTATTAAAGATCAGATGATGTGCGTGTGCGTTCGTGCGTGTGTGTGTGTGTGCGTGCGTGTGTTCCCTTCCCAGTCCTATTTTATAATCCCATCGTCACAGTTTATTGACATTTGATGGCTGGTTTCCATAGTGATGTACTTTTACTGTTCTGTGTGTATATTTTTTTATTATCTACAATTCCCTGGGGCAATTGCTGCCGTTCGTCCTGTTTCCCCAATCTTATTTTATCTTTACTAAATTTGTTCATGCACATTTCCTTATTAAGTTTCAAACGT
Source organism: Ictalurus furcatus (assembly GCF_023375685.1). Taxonomy (NCBI): domain Eukaryota; kingdom Metazoa; phylum Chordata; class Actinopteri; order Siluriformes; family Ictaluridae; genus Ictalurus; species Ictalurus furcatus. Next base: position 14,221,406 of record NC_071256.1, on the reverse strand, counting down.
AATAATTTACAGTAATTAATTTGTGAAATTTTAATTGTATTTTATTTTTATCTAGATTAAATATCTTTATTGTAAGGGAAAAGTTTTTTTTCTCTGTATGTCTGTCTTTAGGTCTCTCTGTGTTTATTTTTGTTTCTCCATTATTGTATTTATCATCATGCCAAGAGAATCATCAAACATCAAAGCACCGTAATATAAAGTATAGGTAATATTAATGTCCTCAGAGAGGAATAGAAGCTCTCATTCTCTAGCGTTCTCTCTCTCTCTCTCTCTCTCTCTCTCTCTCTCTCTCTCTCATACACACACACACACACACTCACACTCAACTCAGTATTAAGTATTATGAGAGTGTGTCTGTGTGTGAGAGACGTATTTAACCCGCTGAGTGCTCTGCATTACTGAACACTTCAGAAACACACACTGCATGAGATAATCAAATGTAATCTCATTTCACAAGAGTGTGTGTTTCCATTCACTCAGACCCAATTTTTCAGTTCACAACACACACACACACACACACAGAGAGAGAAAATTACATGTTAAAAGATTCATTAATGTTGGCAGTGTTTGAGACTCAAATACACTTTAAATTAGAGAGGAGGGGTGAGACAGAGATGTAGAGTGAGAGAGACAGAGGAAAGACAGACAGACAGATTTAGGGGACGGAAAAGTTGTGTATTACTCATGTTGTTCATGTCTGTTTTTTAGAGTGTATTATTAATGGTGTAGTCATAACGTTCGTTTGTGTAGTTCTACATAATTGTTTGATATTGTATAGATTTTTTGGTGTGTGTTTGCTGGGAACCAGGTTTAACACGTTGCTGTTGTGTTATTATTGTGTTATTAGTGTTTACAAACGTACTGCAGTGTGCTATTAATGTACTATAGGAGTGTATATATATGGATTTGTTAGTGTGTTGCAGGTGTTTAACTGTGTCATGGGTGTCATTAATGGTAGAGATCGACCGATAATCAGTTTTCCCGGTAATTTTCCTGATATTTAAGCATTTTTTTTTCTATAATCAGTTATTGGTTTTGTAATATCGGAGCCACTGATAAATGGTGTTTTGAGAATTGCACACAGGACCGACTCTGAGGTGAGACGAGTCAACAACGGTGTGCGCAGGTAAAGTATACTTGCTTTGCTTTAGTTAATAAACTTTATTTAAACTGTATTTATTTATTAACATAGTCATTACTGTACAAATTAGATGTGTTACATAAATGCTTGATATGTGGTTGAAGCAGCTCGGCACTAAGAAATAGAGACAAACTCACGGAGTCACGTAATCTGTTTACCTCATCAAAGCTTTTATTTAAAAAAAGACATTTTAGTAAGAGCGCACTTCATTTATTTCTCTTCTTCTTCTTCTTCTTATTATTATTATTAATATTATTATTATTGTACTCTTTCAGACCCCTGTATTTATAGGTGTATAAATAAGAGTTTGTTTTTTACACAAGGAGGAAGTGAAATTGACAGATTGTTATAAATGAAACGGTTTGTTCAGTTCAGTTATGTTGTGTCAAAAACAGAAGTAAAACAATAAATAAATATTGGTTCTGCATGTCAGTTATCAGCCACATAAACTTGCAAATAATCGGTAGTGGTTATAAAAAATGATCGGTCGATTTCTAATTAATGGGTAACATTTTAGCAGTATTCAGTGTTTATTACGGAGTTATTAATGAATAATAAGTGAATAATGCAGGTGTGCTATTGATAATATTGCTTCGTGTCAGTGTTACAGATGTGATTGCTTTTTTTGCTATGAGTGTGTTACATTGAGAGTGTCATTGATGTGTCACAGGTGTGTTGTAGGTGTTATAATGTAATATGGGTGCTATTAATATTGTTTTAAGCTTCTACAAACTATTACCGTGTGTATAACGCTAACACAAGTGAGTTATTAGACACTACTGGTGTGTATTAGTATGTTGTAGACTTGTATAATTAGTGTTTATATATATATATATATATATATATATATATATATATATATATATATATATATATACACATAACACTCTACATTAGTATGTTAGTATGTTAAAAGTGTGTTATTAGGTGTTATTACTGTGTGTTTGAATGTGTGTTATATGTGCATAATTAGATATTTCTAGTCTGTTATTTGTCTGTTATAGGTGTGTAATTCCAGTTGTTTGCTTCTATAATCTTTCCCACAACTCTGCAGTCGTGTTTTGCTTTGTTATTGGTTTGTGTTTTGGTGTGTTATGGACATTGTGTTGGTCTGTGTGTGTTTTGCAGGTGAACAGATGGAACTTCCTGTTTGCCTTTATCGCAGTTCCTGCCATTCTGCAGTTGTGCGTTTTGCCATTTTTGCCGGAGAGTCCGCGATTCCTGCTGATGGAGCGCAGAGACGAAGCTCGAGCTGAAAAAGGTACATCATCTTCATCATCAGCAGCCACAATCAAAGTGACTTGGATCATGCCTGAGTTAACTAATTGCATGTAGCCTAATATCACTCTTAATGCACATATCTATGTCCCATTCACACACACACTCACACACCAATGTTAGCAGAGCTACCATGCAAGGTGCCAGCTTGCCATCAGGAGCAACTTTGGGTTCAGTGTCTTGCCCAAGGACACTTCGGTATGTGGAGTCATGTGGGCCAGGAATCGAACCGCCAACCCTACAATTAGTGGACAACCCGGTCTACCACCTGAGCCACATCATCACTATTATAACCACCATCATCAAAATCACCATCGTCATCACTATTATAACCATCATCACCATTGTCATCTCTATTATAACCTTCATCACCATCATCATCTGTCATTACCATCATCACCATCGTCATCTCTATTATAACCATCATCACCATCGTCATCACTATTATAACCATCACCGTCATCACTATTGTAACCATCACCATGTGATCACTATTATAACCACCATCATCAAAATCACCATCGTCATCACTATTATAACCATCACCATCGTAATCACTATTATAACCATCACCATCGTCATCACTATTATAACCATTACCATCGTCATCTCTATTATAACCATCATCACCATCATCTCTATTGTAACTATCATCACCATCGTCATCTTTATTATAACCATCACCATCGTCATCTCTATTATAACAATCACCATCGTCATCACTATTATAACCATCACCATCGTCATCACTATTATAACCATCACCATCGTCATCTCTATTATAACCATCACCATCGTCATCTCTATTATAAAAATCACCGTCATCACTATTATAACCATCACCATCGTCATCACTATTATAACCATCACCATCGTCATCACTATTATAACCATCACCATCGTCATCTCTATTATAACCATCATCACCATCATCATCTCTATTATAACCATCATCATCGTCATCTCTATTATAACTATCATCACCATCGTCATCTCTATTATAACTATCATCACCATCGTCATCTCTATTATAACTATCATCACCATCGTCATCACTATTATAACAATCACCATCGGCATCACTATTATAACCATCACCATCGTCATCTCTATTATAACCATCATCACCATCGTCATCTCTATTATAACCATCATCATCGTCATCTCTATTATAACTATCATCACCATCGTCATCTCTATTATAACTATCATCACCATCGTCATCTCTATTATAACTATCATCACCATCGTCATCACTATTATAACAATCACCATCGGCATCACTATTATAACCATCACCATCGTCATCTCTATTATAACCATCACCATCGTCATCTCTATTATAAGCATCACTATCGTCATCACTATTATAACCATCACCATCGTCATCTCTATTATAACCATCACCATCGTCATCTCTATTATCACCATCATCACCATCGTCATCTCTATTATAACCATCACCATCGTCATCACTATTATAACCATCACCATCGTCATCACTTTTATAACCATCACCATCAAAGTCACCATCATCTCTATTATAACCATCACCATCGTCATCTCTATTATAACCATCACCATCGTCACTCTTATAACCATCATCACCATCGTCATCTCTATTATAACCATCACCATCGTCATCTCTATTATAACCATCATCACCATCGTCATCACTATCATCACCATCGTCATCTCTATTATAACCATCATCACCATCGTCATCACCATCGTCAACTCTATTATAACCATCACCATCGTCATCACTATTATCACCATCACCATCGTCATCTGTTATCACCATCGTTATCTCTATTATAACCATCACGATCGTCATCACTATTATAACCATCACCATCGTCATTACTATTATCACCATCACCATCGTCATCTCTATTATCACCATGTCATCTCTATTATAACCATCATCACCATCGTCATCACTATTATAACCATCACCATCGTCATCTCTATTATCACCATCGTCATCTCTATTATAACCATCACCATGTCATCTCTATTATAACCATCACTATCCTCATCACTATAATAACCATCACCATCATCATCTCTATTATAACCATCATCACCATTGTCATCTCTATTATAACCATCATCACCATCATCACTATTATAACCATCACCATCGTCATCTCTATTATAACCATCACCATCAAAATCACCATCGTCATCTCTATTATAACCATCACTATCACCATCGTCATCTCGATTATAACCATCACCATTGTCATCACTGTCACTCTCTTCAATATTATTATAGTATAATTTGATAATAGACGCAAGTTTGTTAATGTCAGGTTGTAATTTCCGCCACTGTTAAAAAAAAAGAAAAGAAGGAAAAACACACTAAACTTGTTTTAATGTATATGACTGTATTATAATTTGGGCGTTTAAGGTGTTAAGGGTTTTTTTGTTGTTGTTTTTTGCTTCCTCTGTCCTCTTCCTACACACTTTTTTCTTTGTGGCTCTGCTGACTATTTCCACAGTGTATTTACATTTTTTTCTTTCAGGCCTGTTTAAAGCTTGCATGCAACCACACATCAGGGTCATAGATTAAACCCGGAGCTTTGGCTGTGTTCCAATTCAAAGGTCTCTAAAGATCAGTTAATGATTACAAAACAGTTTGTTAAATAAAAGTTAAAGCTACTTTTCTGCCTTTGTCTGAAATCAGAAAGATCATGTCAAGAATAAAACGGTTCAGGAGTACTGGGGGTTCCGTGATGGGCATTTGATGTGGTTCTCCCTTGTTTGAAGTTACTCCTTTTTTCTTTTTAAAATGTTTTTTTCTGAGATATTGTTCCCAAAAAAAATTCTTACAAAGCTTCTTGTCTGTGTTAAGTGCTTTAGGTCAAAGCAAGTTGTTTGCTTTAAACTCTTTGATTGAGTCTCTGTAGAATGGACCCGAATGACAGAATGAGGTCAGAAACCCAGTATTGTTGTCTTTATCTCTTTTGACATCATTAAATAATTGAGAAGCATCGCTAAAGGCTTCTCTTTAAATCCCTTTAAAGACTGTGTGTTTTGAGGCCTGGGTGAAGGTCCAGCTTTATAATGTCTGGGTGTTTAAGACCTGGCCAAAATATCAGCTCCTCAGGAGTGTGTATGTAAGATTTGGAGGAAGGCCCAGCTCCGTCAGACATGTGTTCGAGACTTTGCCAAAAAAATCCAGTTTCCAGCAGAGTGTTGACACTTGGCTATACTCCATTTTCCTTGGTAAAGCATTTGAGACTTGGCAGAAAGGCCAAGTCCCTCAGGAGTATATGTTTAAGACTTGAATGAAGCTCCAGCATCCTAATGGATGCAAGTGTTAGATTTAGAAGTTTGTGTTTGAGATGTAGTAGAACGTCTCTGTCAGGAGTGTGTGATAATTAATGGCACAGCTTCCTTAATAGCACAGAATCCATCTCCATCAGAGATATGTGTATTTGGGACTGGGTTAAAGATATAGCACTTTCAGAACCAAATGATTTTGTTGCCTAAAGAGTGTATGGTTGAGATGTGGAATAGGGTCCACCTCAGTCAGGAGTGCTTGTTTGAGACAGGCCTTTGTTAAGAGTGTATGTTTAGACTTGACTGATGGTACATCTTCCTCAGTAGCACATGGTTGAGAATTGGCTGAAGGTATAATACTGTCAGAAATGGGTTGGGGTTTTTGTTTTATTGCCTTGGCTGAATGTCCAGCTACCCAAGGAGTGTGTGATTGAGATCAGGCCGAGGTGCTCACTGCTTCTGTTTTCTTACGTCTTCCATTCTTTGAATGTGAAGTGAACTTGCAGATGGTCCGAAAAATCTATTGTTTTGACCATTTGTTTTAACACTTGTTTTAATGTTTTTTCCCCCCACTCTGTCTGGTACACTCAGCAGTGAAGAGGCACAGAGGGACTTGGGTCTGGGGGGGGCCTGAAAGGTCGTTGGCCACCCAGTACATCCCCATGTCCCAGTTCCTTACTTCTTTCTTCCAATTCCTAAAACAGCCGCTTTCACACAACTCACATTTTTGTGTTGACATTACAGTTCCGCAGAAGCGAGAAAAGCAAAAAAGAGGTCACGAGTAACTCCGTGAGCATAAGGAGCTTGAGAGATCCACAGAATAAACGTAGCTAGGACACTTCACAAAGCTGAGCTTTATGGTGGAGTAGCGAGGCATCTGAAATCCCTTTTGGAGTTTGCCTAAAGGCAAAATGTAGATGCTGCAAACATGTGGGAAAGCTTTCTCTAACCAAGTTAATCAAAGCTATACATTTAGAAGAAACCCAACACTGCTCATCACCCTCAGAACACCATCCTCACAGTGAAGCATGGTGGTGGTAGCCTGGTGTTTTGGGGATCAGCGGGGACTAGGAATCCGGTCATGATTTAGGATGGGATGGATGAATACAGGGCAGTGGTAGAATGAAAACCTACACTTGATTGTTTCACACCCCAGACTTCAATCCAGTTGAGAATCTGCCACAAGTATGAAAATTGAAGTTTACACTTTCCTGTCAGTCGGACAGAGTTAGAGCAGTTTTATCAAGAAAGAGTGGGCCAGAATCTCATGGGGCCTCATTTGAACGTAAGCCAATAAGCCAAACCTGGAAAGATGCAATAACCTCTGTGGGAGGCTGCAGTGGATGAGTTATTTCTGAGTAACATAAGCTGTGCCTTTGTCTAATTACCCCCATTTTTAACATGCTCATATTATTTACACATATTTACAAGACTCTGGTAATCTACTCTTCCTGAACTTTTCCAAAAGAAAAAGCTCACAAACCACAAAGTTATAGGATTAGCACAGTTAAGCGACAAAATGAGGAAAAAAGCCTGAAGTCCGTGGAAAAGAATAAAAGAGTAAAGTCCAGAGGGACTCAGCAATGAAGGAACTGCTGGCCGTTCATGCCGAAGGCAAAAATCTTTGTCGGATGAATAACATAGTAAATTGATAGGGTTTCCAGCCTGGTGTAATGATAAAAGCAGAAGAATTCTCTTAAAAGTCAGAACTGTCTTTTAGTCATTGGCTTTATCACAATCTTGGATTGCAGTTTTGTTCATTAAAAATTTGCTTTAAATTACACATCATCCTGGCTCCACTTAACCTGATTTTGCCTTACTCTCTAAGCATTAAAAAACACAAATATGTGAGTGTTTAAAGCGAGCGTTCTTCAAATTTCCTTTTTGAACGATCATTCTGCTATGAATTGTACACACAATGTAGAACTTTTTTCGGGGTCTGAAATGTAATACTTCCACACAACATATTGATTGAAAGACCTGCTGGTCCGACATATTACACACAGCTGGATCCGACACTCGCCCACACTTTCACTCCTCGTCTGCGATTTAATTCAGCGAATCGCCTCATTATGCATATAATATGCCAGCTCTAGTCAAGGACACCAGTGCTGATGGCTTTAATTAAGCACCACTGCCAGTCTGTTTTTGATTTTTCTTTTTTCTAGTTTGCCGTTATGTTGTTCACTGAAAATTTGCCTGACCATCTGAAGGACATGGCTGCCATGATAACACGTAGCACCAGCACACACTTTAGCCTGCATCATTATTTTAATGAATCTGCCCTGAGAGAACAGGTTCTGTGTAGAGGTGATGAGCAGCAGTAAACAGACTAAACCGTTCCTGTTTTTTTGCACTAAAATCTTGCTGGAAAGTTTCATGTTTTACATCAGTGTGAAGTGAGAATTAAAAAACAAAAAAACAAAGGTTTTGTAGTTGTAGCTGTTAAAATATATGTTTGGAGCAGAAAATAACTCCGATAACACCAAAACAATAAACACTGTTTATGTGTATTCCAAACCACCACCCCCAACCCCCCATCCCCACCAATCAATATCATTAAAAGTGTGATAAAAATAGATTACATCCTGCACACACATTGTGATTTCATGACCTTGATGTAGTTGTATTCATGAAGTAACTTGTCGTTTTACGATATACAATAATAAAATGTAAAGGAACGGCACGTTCTGAATAGCTCACATGCTGGATCAAGTGGTATTTTACAAGCATCAGAATAATGAAGATGGAGACATAATGTTGAATGAAACTATTTTACAAAATAACTAGGACTGTTCATGCAACAATTTATTAGACTCATAAGATGTGTTTCAATGTTTTCAATTTTCTCGTATTAGTCATTTTTCATTTTTTAAATGGTCTTTTGCTTTTATGTTACATTTTATGGCAAAATTAAAATATATATATATATATATATATATATATATATATTTTTACAGTGCATCTGGAAAGTATTCACAGCACTTCACTTTTCCCACATTTTGTTGTTAGAACCTTATTCCAAAATGGATTAAATTCATTATTTTCCTCAAAATTCTACAAACAATACCCCATAATGACAACGTGAAAGAAGTTTGTTTGAAATCTTTGCAAATTTATTAAAAATAAAAACCAAAAAAAGCACATGTACATAAGTATTCACAGCCTTTGCTCAATACTTTGCTGAAGCACCTTTGGCACCAATTACAGCCTCAAGTCTTTTTGAGTATGATGCTACAAGCTTGGCACACCTATTTTTGGGCAGTTTCTCCCATTCTTCTTTGCAGGACCCCTCAAGCTCCATCAGGTTGGATGGGGAGCGTAAGTGCACAGCCATTTTCAGATGTCTCCAGAGGTGTTCAATCGGATTCAAGTCTGGGCTCTGGCTTGGCCACTCAAGGACATTCACAGAGTTGTCCTGTAGCCACTCCTTTGTTATCTTGGCTGTGTGCTTAGGGTCGTTGTCCTGTTGGAAGATGAACCTTGGCCCCAGTCTGAGGTCCAGAGCACTCTGGAGCAGGTTTTCATCAAGGATGTTTCTGTACATTGCTGCATTCATCTTTCCCTCGATCCTGACTAGTCTCCCAGTTCCTGCCGCTGAAAAACATCCCCACAGCATGATGCTGCCACCACCATGCTTCACTGTAGGGATGGTATTGGCCAGGTGATGAGTGGTGCCTGGTTTCCTCCAGACATGACGCTTGCCATTCAGGCCAAAGAGTTCAATCTTTGTTCAATCTTTGGTCTGAGAGTCCTTCAGGTGCCTTTTGGCAAACTTCAGACGGGCTGTCATGTGCCTTTTACTGAAGAGTGGCTTCCATCTGGCCACTCTACCATTCAGGCCTGACTGATGGAGTTCTGCAGAGATGGTTGTTCTTCTGGAAGGTTCTCCTCTCTGCACAGAGAGCTGGAGCTCTGTCAGAGTGACCATCGGGTTTTTGGTCACCTCCCTGACTAAGGCCCTTCTCCCCCGATCGCTCAGTTTGGCTGGGCGGCCAGCTCTAGGAAGAGTCCTGCTGGTTCCAGACTTCTTCCATTTACAGATGGTGGAGGCCACTGTGCTCATTGGGACCTTCAATGCTGCAGAAATGTTTCTGTGCTCTTCCCCAGATCTGTGCCTCAATACAATCCTGTCTCTGAGGTCTACAGTCAATTCCTTGGACTTCATGGCTTGGTTTGTGTTCTGACATGCATTGTTAACAGTGGGACCTTATATAGACAAGTGTGTGCCTTTCCAAATCATGTCCAATCAACTGAATTTACCACAGGTAGACTCCACTCAAGTTGTAGAAACATCTCAAGGATGATCAGTGGAAACAGGATGCACCTGAGCTCAATTTTGAGTGTCATGGAAAAGGCTGTGAATACTTATGTACATGTGCTTCTTTCACGTTGTCATTATGGGGTATTGTTTGTAGAATTTTGAGGAAACTAATTAATTTAATCCATACTGGAATAAGGCTGTAACATAACAAAATGTGGGAAAAGTGAAGTGCTGTGAATACTTTCCGGATGCACTGTATTTCTTCACTCAGGATTTCCTATCACTATTCTTAGGGAGATTATAAGCAAGTGATTTACATATGATTACAGCAGCAGTTGTTAAATACATTTCTACAGTATCCAGGTGATATTATCCACTGAATCAAGGGTTGGGCATAAACTAAACTATCATCCAAATAAAAACAAAAGACAGTTTCATGTATAACACCATTTTTCTGCTCACATAAAAGCAGAAGAAATACAACCATTCCCAAAACAAATGCCTCCCAACCCCATTTCTCCCTGGTGGTATAGATATTTCATATCTACAATGAATTAAAAAAAAATGTCTAGTATCGAACATCTAGCAGCTACTAAATAAAGTTTATTAAGTGTCTTGACAGTTGAATCTGAGATGACCGTAATCCGGCTCTCGGATTCATTCATCATTCTCTTTTAACTTCACCAAGAAACATACAAACTAGGAAAAAGATACATGACCTCTGAGCATACACGTCTGCAAGGTTTTGCAAAGAAACATTAATATCAAAGAGACCACCTGTTTTTAGCCTGGTTTCTTGCCTTCTTTTCTCATCTCCTGGTCCATCTCATACACCTGATCACTATTAACATCTGTTCTTATTGCTTCGGAATTACCCTGCATATAAATGCCCACTGGTTGGTCCTTGGGTTTTGTGAAGCCCTCATTTACAAGATAATTAATAAAGAGTTAATTATTAATTAGTTAGTTAATAAAGAGTATCTGCACTTACGTCCACCCATCATTAACTCAACCAGAACGAAAGGGATGTATATGCACAGACCGAAGTTTAATGAGGCTAATTACCAGGAAATGGAGTCAGGGCAGGAGCAGGTGTTAAATGCAATACTTACTGGAACATTTTACAGTGGGTTGGAATTTTACTGACACACTTGCTTGGTCTCATAAATTCTGCCTTTAAATCACTGTCCATGGTGCTGAAAGTTAACCGAAAATCACTTTGTGGTGGTAAAAGTTCGGAACGTTTTAATTCACAGATTCACATTTTAGTGTTTTCCTGCTCTATCATACCCACTTCAACTCAGGTAGGGCTGATAATTAGCTGAATAGTTTAATTAGATGTGTTGGAAATAGGGAAAAAATACATTACTACTGGTGCTTTTGCACTGCACGGTACGGCTTGACTCGACTCGATTCTGCTCGCTTTTGGGGGCTTTTCGAATGTGGATAGTACCTGGTACCTGGTACTTTTTTTAGTACCATCTCGGTCAAGGTTCCAAGCGAGCCGAGCCAATACTAAATGTGAGCCATGCACTTTCTCCTTAACGAGTGGTTCTGTATTTGGCCTGAATAAATGTGTCATTTAATACATACTTTGCGTACGGTAGTATTCTATTAATCGAAAATTATGTATAATTTATCTCATTACAGATAAAATTACAACAAAGGTTTCTGTCTTAGATTTTTACATCTCGCTTGTTACCGATTTCCAACCAAGCGTTTATCGAAGTCACTCCTGTAGTGGCTGAATATAACTTAGTCATATCGAGCACTACGTAGGTCCTAGAACACTGTTATTTTACATCCTTAATAGGGTCCATGTTCAGTGGACAGGAAAGGCATTTGGAATACGGCCTGACCGTGTATTTGTATAGGGCTTCTATAATACAACATTATTCCTGGCAGGAATAGGCGAGTGGAAGATGGCACCCAGGTTGAGGCGGCACTATACTGCAGTGGAAAAGCAAGCTCAGTGTGCCGTACCGTACAGTGGACAAGTGGCAATAGGGTACATAGGGTTCTCTATGACCAGGGTTGGGGACCTGTGGTGCAGTCAAAAATCTCTGATAAATAAATGGGCATGATCTGATATGTCTATAGTCAAAATCTTCAATATGTTCTACATACACTATACAGCCAAAAACAGTATGTGGACGACGCCTGACCATTCCAAAAAGAATGGGCAGTAGTACGGAGTTGGTCCCCTGTTTGCCGTTAAAATAACCTCCACTCTTCTGGGAAGGCTTTCCAGTAGATTTTGGAGCGTGGCTGTAGGGATTTGTGCTCATTCAGCCACAAGAGCATTAGTGAGATCAGGCACTGATGTCAACTGTGAAGGCTGGTGCACAGTCAGCTTTCCAGTTCATCCCAAAGGTGTTCAGTTGGGTTGAGTTCAGAGCTCAGGTCACTTGAATTCCTCCACATCAACCCTGGCAAACCATGTTTTTATGGAACTCACTTTGTGCACAGCAGCACTGTCATGCTGGAACAGGTTTGGACCCACTATTTCCAGTGAAGGGAAATTGTAAAGACATGCTATGCAATTGTGTGCTTCCAACTTTGGGGCAAAAGTTCGAAGAAGTCCCACATATGGGTGTGATGGTCAGGTTTCCACATACTTTTGGCCAAACACACACACACACACACACACACACGTTGTTTAGAATAGTCTACAATAAATTTAAAATGTTGAAATAAATAAGCATAGCAGCCAATCCTATATGTTATCATTCATAAATATGATATATTTAAGTTTGTTTGTTTGTTTGTTTGTTTTTACAATTATAGTCAGCTTATCCATTTTCTGTTCAATAATCCATACAAAAACCACATAGAAGCATGTTGTAAATGCTGCAGCATTTAAAAAAAAGGATAATGTTCTATTGCACCTCATTAAGCAGCTTGTATCCTGACCACATAATAGTATTACAGTATGAGTGGCTTGAAGTGTATGTACTCCTCTTTTGGGCATTTTGGTGTATGTGTTATGGATTTTACTTAGGCAGTGAAGAAGACACTAGACTGGCAATGTTGGAAACATATAGTGTATTGCTTATCAGTTTTGGTTTAAAATGCCCTCTCCCTGCTGTAGTGTGTGTCTGAGGCCAATTCACACCAGTGGTTCTGAAGTGATGCAGCACGCGTCACACACAGCAGTTACGCTTCCATTCAAACAAGTGTTTCATTCCACAGCAGCAGTATTAGGGGTGAGTAAAACATGAGCCCTTGCTAGCATCATTGAAGAACTCTATAGCAATAGACTGGAATCACACTAACCAAGGGCGTAACTATGGTATGGACATTGGGAGGGGTCCAAGCCCCACAGCGTGGGGAAATTGTAGGGTGCTGTGGAAGTCCTGTCTTTTCTTACAGACTGAGCTTACAGACTGAGCTGCTAAAATATATCAACGAACTTGCGTTGAGTACGGACGCAACCAAGTGTAAAATTTCGGGGGGGGGCACACACCTATTTTCCTTAACAAACGGAAAGATATTAAAAAGGAATAGACATAAACAAATAGAATAGATAAAGAAAAGACAGATCCGTTGGCAGGGTTCATTTAAGGGGGACATATAGAAAATATTTTGTACTGTATATTGGGGGGGGGGGGCAGATTGGTATTTCCTCAACACTGGGGGGACACGACCCCCCCAAAGAATGCGTGGTTACACCCATGACACTAATACACTTTCTATACACAGTGAACTCCACTTAGTTTGGGAGTGTAGCTGTATGATTCTGTCGTTAGGTTTGGGTAGGCATGGGAGTGCCAACATTTTATTTTTTTTTAAAATGCCAGTATGCAAAAATAAGCTTCCAGTACTTAAAAGAGGAAAACACCAGCAAGTACTGATCCAATTTAAGCACTGGTGAGTGCAAGTTATTAATGGTTAAAACACAAAGTGCTAGAATCCTATTGTTGTTATTTTTCTTATCATTTTCTTTTAAAGCATGCTGGGCAGTAATGACCATAATGTCTAGAAGCAAAAGAAAATGCTACAAAAAACTGCAATAACCTCCAAAGCTCAGGCATGTGAGGGCACCTTTATTGTCAGGTTCTGTCTACCTGATTAGTAATGCCTGCATCTTGTTTCACGGCCCATCTTGTTTCAACACTGTATATTTACCCACCTATCAGTGTTTCTTCTTGTGCTTGCTCTTCACCATTGCCTTGTTATTGTCTTGCATTGTAGAGCATGTTTGCTCATTTATTCTGTTAGCTTAGTCTTTTGCTTAGTCATTAGCATCTTATGTTACCTAGCACTACTGCTTTACTTTTAGCTGTCATCTGTCTTGCCATGAACCTAGAAGTTAGTTTAAACCTACTTGATGTTTTGGTCTGTCTTGCCTTGTTAAATATTTGGCCTGGTTCTTATTTTAGCATAGCCTAACATAACCTTTCGTTTGTTTACTTGTTTGTTTTTATGTTGCCAACTTATGCTACACGTACAGTGGTGCTTGAAAGTTTATGAACCCTTTTGAATTTTCTATATAGCTGCATAAATATGACCTAAAACTTCATCAGATTTTCACACAAGTCCTAAAAGTAGATATAGAGAACCCAATGTAACAAATAAGACAAACATATTATACTTGGTCATTTATTTATTGAGGAAAATGATCCAATATTACATATCTGTGAGTGGCAAAAGTATATGAACCTTTGCTGTCAGTATCTGGTGTGACCCGCTTGTGCAGCAATAACTGCAACTTAACATTTCCAGTAACTGTTGATCAGTCCTGAACATCAGCTTGGATGAATTTTAACCCGTTCCTCAGTACAGAACAGTTTCAACTCTGGGATGTTGGTGGGTTTCCTCACATGAACTGCTTGCTTCAGGTCCTTCCACAACATTTCTATTGGATTAAGGGCAGGACTTGACTTGGCCATTCCAAAACATTAACTTTATTCTTCTTTTTCCATTTGATGGTAGAACGACTTGTGTGCTTAGAGTTGTTGACTTGCTGCATGACCCATTTTCTCTTAGATTCAGTTCACAGACAGATGTCCTGACATTTTCCTTTAGAATTCGCTGATATAATTCAGATCTCATTGTTCCATCAATGATAGCAAGTTGTCCAGGCCCAGATGAAACAAAACAGGCCCAAACCATGATATTACCACCACCATGTTCCACAGATGGGATAAGGTTCGTATGCTGGAATGCACAGTTTTCCTTTCTCCAAATAGAACACTTCTCATTTAAAACAAAAATTTTATTTTGGTCTCATCCATCCACACAGCATTTTTCCAATAGCCTTCTGTTCTTTTTGGAGAGCAGTGGTTTTCACCTTGCAACCCTGCCATGCACACCATTGTTGTTCAGTGTTCTCCTGATGGTGGACTCATGAACATTAGCCAATGTGAGAGAGGCCTTTAGTTACTTAGAAGTAACCCTGCGTTCCTTTTTGACCTCATGGACTACTGGAGTGATCTTTGTTGGTCGACCACTCCAGGGGAGGGTAACAATAGTCTTGAATTTCCTCCATTTGTACACAATCTGTCTGATTGTGGATGGAGTTCAAGCTCTTTAGAGATGGTTTTGTAACCTTTTCCAGCCTGATGAGCATTAACAACTTTTTTTGAGGTCCTCAGAAATCTCCTTTGCTCAAGCCACTTCCACAAACAAGGTAAAAGACTTTGATAGATCCCTGTTCTTTAAATAAAACAGTGTGCTCACTCACACCTGATTGTCATCCCATTGATTGAAAACACCTGACTCTAATTTCACCTTCAAATTAACTCCTAGTCCTAGAGGTTTACATACCCCCCCCCCCCCAACACACTTACATACCACTCACATGTAGGTAATATTGGATCATTTTCCTCAAAAAAATAAATGACCAAGTATAATAATTTTGTCTCATTTGTTTAATTGGGTTCTCTTCATCTACTTTTAGGACTTCTAAAAATCTGATGGTGTTTTAGGTCATATTTATGCAGTATATAGATAAATATAGAAAATTCACAAACTTTCAAGCACCACCTGACAAATCATACCCAAAGTATGTGCTTGTTGAACATCCCCATTATAAATCTCATTCCCCTTTGCGGTTATAATAAATCATGTTTTCAGTCCCTCCATCATCTGTTCAGTTTCCACATGCTGATAATGAATACCTTTTTGTAGTGTTTGTAGTGTTTACCTCTAAAAGTCCAATTCTTCAGGAATAACATATGGCAATACCTGTTTTTTCTTCCACAAGTATTCAGGCATTTAGTTTCACAGCTATTTTATCCACAACATACAGTAAAAAATAATTGCCTTTAGCCACAAAAAAAGCAAGTGTTGACTAGATTGAATCCCAGGCCATTCATCTGAACCACATGAAAATACATTCAAAGGGCCCTTGAGGCAAAAAAAAAAAACTAAAAAGATTATTGATTGGCCAAACTGTCTGCATGCTAATGACAAAGAACTGATAATCACTCTATAGAAATATAAACAGAATGTATACAGAATATAATGAGATATATTTTGTGAATCCGATGTTTGATTTTCATGAAACTTTTATATAAGTTATATACACAGTATACACAAGACATTTGGTCTCTCTCTGTCTCTCTGTGTCTCCAGCATTCCAGTCATTTTTGGGGAAGAAGGACGTGAGTGCAGAATTGGAGGAGGTGTATGGAGAGATTAGAGTGCAGAACACTCAGCAGTCTGTGTCTTTCTTCCGTCTGTTCCGCAATCCTTCCATCCGCTGGCAGCTCATCACCGTCATCACCATCATGAGCAGCTACCAGCTGTGTGGCCTCAATGTCGTGAGTGCACACGGCCACACTATCAAACTCGTACTTACACGCTATCACACTGTCATAGTACAACCGTGTCACACTCACACTGCCACAATATTGTACTTCACAATCACATTGTCATAGTACCACAGTATCACACTCAAACTACCCCACTATCATAGAAACACACTACCACAGTATCGTACTACACAATTACACTGTCATAGTACCACAGTAACACACAAACTAACCCACTATCATAGAAACACACTACCACAGTATCATACTACCACATGATCACACTGTGATGGTACCACACTATAACTCTCACACTACCACAGTATCCTACTACCACATGATCACACTGTGATAATTCCATACTATCACTCTCACACTACCACAGTATCATACTACCACATGATCACACTGTGATGGTACCACACTATAACTCTCACACTACCACAGTATCCTACTACCACATGATCACACTGTGATAATTCCATACTATCACTCTCACACTACCACAGTATCATACTACCACATGATCACACTGTGATAGTACCACACTATCACTCTCACACTAACACATGATCACACTGTGATAGTACCTCACTATTGTACTACCATGTGATCACACGGTCATAGTATCACACTATCACACTCAAACTATCACACTATTATAGAAACACACTACCACACTATAACATTCACACTCTATCACACTGTAATACCCAGGCACTATCACACTACCACTTTATGACACTATCACGTTACCACACAATCATACTAACACACTACCACACTATACTATATCAAACACACTTCCACACTCACAATAATACATTGCACACATGGGAACACTTGTACTAATACACTATAACACTATTACCCTTCCACTATCAGATTACACAAACTCCATATAAGCACTGTTACACCATACTACATACACACATACTAGCACACAGAATTTCAGACTATCCATAACAATTACTGAAAGCTGTGATACACACACATACACACACACAATATAACTAGCTCTGCCTAGAAACATTAGCAGAATTACAAATGTGAAGTGGCGCAATTACACACATTTCCCTTTTCATGAACTGTGACCACAGTCTCTGTCTGACTGACTCTTTCTCTCTCTCATTCTTTCTGTCTGTCTCTCTGGGCCAGATGTACTAAACTCTTTTAGGTATAATTAGGCTGCACTCTGCATGGAAAAACTGTTCGCATTATATGCAGCATTTCAGGAATTTAAGTGCCTGCAGCAACAAGCAAAGTCTACATCCCCCTCTACACATATGCATTTGAGGGAAGATTGCACACAAGTCAGCACAAAAAAGTGTGTGGAAATTGGAAGTGTGATTACATAGTCTGTTTTAAACTTTGGGGAATTAGCAGCAGCCATGTGATTTTATCGTCAGTAAAAATAGGCATATATTAGCACCAATTATATAGGCAGTGCTGCAGGGTGACTGGTTTTCAGACACAAGTGGGTTAGTTTTGAATGGCCAGCACACTTTAATTCATTCTCAGATTATTTTATTTTATGAGAAAATGGGAAATAATACCATTTTAAGACACCGGTATAAATATGTTTTAATACTGCTGTCCGTTGGGCTGCTTTTGTCACACTGATCTAGCAAATGGACATAACACATACGTCAGAAAAACAGTCAGAGAAATGTCAAAGAAGCTCATGAAGCTTATTCTGTACACAGCAGCCTATTCATTCAACCTATTCATTCAGCCTATTCAAAACCCTCGACACTCACATGTTCTGACATGAGTCTTTATTTAATAAGTTCTTAGTAACTTCAATTATTAGCACATTGTCTTCATTACTGAACTTGTCATTTCTCTTTAGTTCTGAGCTTTCTGACATCTCTGTGATTGACATGAGCTACAGCCTTAGTGAATAAATTTCAAGTGCACTGCGAACACGTTTTGTGCGCACAGTTTCTTCCAGTGTTTCTGTGTATGCCTCTTTCTGAAGTGCTGTTAATAAGAGTGCACACACACATAGGACGGGAGAGGACGACGAGAGAGTGAGAGAGAGGACGTGCAGTGTAATATGTAACAACTGGTATTGCAGATATGCATACAGATGTGGAATCTTGGCATTTGCATTACCTCAGTGAGAGGCAAATGAGTATTAGGAAATAAACAGACCATATATTATTTATTTCCATGTATGTATTGCTAATGTGCTACATATGTACATATTCATAACCCAACTGAAGTGGTCAATTTAAGACATTTTAAGCCAGTAGTGGTTACTACACCAGTAGTAAGCTGACAAGTGGTTCTGTAACCAGGAGGCAATTATTTTCCACCACAAAATGTTTAATTTCCTTTATACCACAACAATTTACCAATTACATTTTTTATTTATTAGGGAACATGATACTTTTTTATCTCTTTATAGTTACATTTAATGTTGTATACTGATAAACTGCAATGGAGTTATTAGTTAGCTGGTACTATAGATACAATAAAGTAGTAGAGTGAGTACATTATTATAAACCTGGGATTTGAATTACAGCCAGAAATACTTGCAGAGCCGCTGTTAAAGAAAATGAATCAACACCTTCTGAACAGTCAGAGTCAAGACCTGAACAGCGCTGTGTTATAAGGAGTTCATAACCTGTTAAGCTGTGCTCATATAAAGTATGAGAGAACCCTTATTCTTTATCTGTTTTCCCACTCTTTCTTGCAAAGACATTCTAGATCCGTCAAACTGTGCACAGCCCGCTTCACCCCACAGATTTTTAGTTGGATTCACGTCTGGGTCCTGGCTAGGTCATTTAAAAACTTTGATCTTCTTTAGGTTATGCCATTCCTTTGTTGATTTGGATGTATGATTCTTTTTCATCTTCAGTTAACTAGCAGATCCCCTCAGGTTTTGCACTAAAATTGACTGGTATTTATAGCTGTTCATGATTCAGTCCACTTTGATAAAAAGCCCCAGTTCTGACTGAAGAAAAGCAGCCAGAAAGCATGATGCTGCCACCACCATGCTTCACTGTGGGTATGGTGTTCTTTTGGTGATGTGCAGTTTTTGGTGCCAAACATAACTTTTGGAATTATGGAATTATTATACCTTTTGGAATGAGTGTCATCAGACCATAACACATTGTGCCACATAGTTTGCGGGTGATTTAGTTGAGCTTGGATGTTTTGTTTTGTTTTTTTTTTTGTGGGAAGGACTTCTGTCTAGCCACCCTACCCCATAGCCCAGACATGTGATGAATACCAGAGATTGTTGTCACATACAGAGATTAATGAGTATTTGTCAGATATTCCTGCAGCTCTTTTAATGTTGTTGTAGGTCTCTTGGCAGCCCCCCTGGTAAGTTTTTGTCTTGTCCTTTTGTAAATTTTGGAGGGATGTCCTGTTCTTGTAATGTCACTGTGGTGCCCCATTTTCTCCACTTGTTGATTATGGCCTTTCAGAAGAGTTCCATAGCACAGCTAATGATTTGGAAGTTCTTTTATACCCCTCTGACAATCTCTGATTGCTATCTTTTGACAAGTAAGGTACCGTGCATACTCTGTAATCTCTTTGCAGACCATCTCTTCAGCAGTCAGATGAGTGTGTGTAGACTTTTTATATCCACTGTACATCAATTATATGTTTTTTTTTTTTAAATAAATAAATAAATAAAAGAAGAATGGCTACATCATATTAAATATGGATTATTTTTAAAAAAATGCATTTTCATAATGTTAAAATAGTTTATTCTATTTGGAACTTGTAACTGTAATGATGTTCTTTTTGAATGAATAACACCAATGAGAATTTTTGAATAAAAGATATATTTTCCAAGATGGCGTCAATAGCACGTCAAAGCACACATCATTAATCACACCAGTGTCAATAAATGATTCTATTAAGGCTTCTTTTTTGTAGAAATTACTTTACAGGAACTTGTAATTCCAGTGAGACTCCTACAACTTTCTATGATTTCAAAATATGATTTTTTTAAAAATAGCTAACGCCAATGACTTGAAACACATGGACAAATGTTTCTATTTGCTTACTTTCCTTTACAATGTCTAACCACTGGGCTGTTGCAGGTGGATCACTTTAGATCCATTTCCTTGTAATAGCTTTTTGACTAGCAGTCATTGGAATTCTCATTAATCCCCCCCCCCCCGAAATGCATCCTGTAAAATCCTGAGGTACCTCAAAGATTAAATTATACAGGGTAATTTCTGATATCTTTCCAGCACAAAGTCCCATATTGGACAAGACCAGACGTGTTATCAACCATGCTTTCACCACACTTTCTCCAGCATGACCACCCGAAAATCCACGAAGTACCGAATAGCAGAATTCCCGCCGGGATCAAGAGATTGTTGTTCTCTATTGAGACTCACAGATCTTCTGGCAGGCCTCATATTTAATATCCACTCCGAGTTTCTTGCCCATCTTTATTTTTAATATAGATTGTTGGCAAGCTGAAGTAATGTCTTTATGAATCCATTATTTAAGTCTACCATCCAGATAAGCAGCAGAGGTGCCAATATTGCTAACAAGACAATCTTAGCAGGCAGATTTTTAAAACAGAATCCCTAGGTGAGAGGGCTTTATGCTAATAACATAAATGATAAAACATATTGGTTGGTGATATTTTACAGCAATCTGCAGAAATGTTTATGGGTTTATAAGCAGCCTGCTGAATGCATAAGCTTACTTTATACAGTTTGTTGCAAAAGTTACATAAGTGCGTTAATTAAAAGCAGTGAAGGGGTGGCACCTGTCAAGGGATACATATTAGGATATATTAGGCAATAAGTGAAAAGTCAGTTTTCGAAGTTGATGTGTTGGAAGCTGGAAAAATGGCCAAGTGTAATTACACAAATGGCCAAATTGTGATGGCTAGATGACTGGGTCAGAGCATCTCCAAAATGTCAGGTCTTGTGTTCTCGGTATGCAGTGGTTAGTACCAGGGACAGGGTCATGGGTGCCCAAGGCTCATTGATTGATGAGTGTGGGGAGGAAAGGCTAGCCCATCTGATCCAATCTCACAGAAGAGCTACTGTAGCACAAATTGATGAAAAAGTTAATGCTGGCTATGATAGAAATGTGTCAGAATACACATCGCAGCTTGCTGTGTATGGAGCTGCGTAGCCAAAGACCGGACAGAGTGCACTTGCTGACCCCTGTCCATCACTGAAAGCGCCTACAGTGGGTACATGAGACCATGGACTGAACTGGACCATGGAGCAATGGAAGAAAGTGGCCCGGTCTGATGAATCATGTTTTCTTTTACATCATGAGGATGGCCGGGTGCGTTTGTTTCATTTACTTGGAGAAGAGATGGCACCAGGATGCACTATGGTAAGAATGCAAGCCAGCGGAGGCAGTGTGATTCTCTGGGCAATGTTCTGCTGGGAAACCTTGGGTCCTGGAATTCATGTGGATGTTACTTTGACATGTACCACCTATCTAAACATTGCTGCAGAAATTGTTCAGGAATGGTTTGAGGAACATGACAAAGAGTTCAAGGTGTTGACTTGGCCTCCAAATTCCTCAGATCTCAATCCGATCGAGCATCTGTGGGATGTGCCGGACGAACAAGTCCAATCCATGGAATCCCCACCTCACAACTTATAGGACTTAAAGGATCTGCTGCTAGTGTCTTGGTGCCATACACCACTGCGCAAATTCAGAGGTCTTGTGGAGTCCGTGTCTGAACAGGTCAGTCAGAGCTGTTTTGGCAGCACAAAGGGGGGCCTACACAATATTAGGCAGGTGGTTTTAATGTTATGGCTGATTGGTGTATATAAACAGTCATAAAATATACAATACATACTATGGAGGTAACACAATGACACCATCTGTATCTGTTTAGTGATTCTAATATCCATTCCTGGATCTCTATTTTGATTTAAATCTGAAGTGGGCATGGCTTAAACTAGCTTTACGCTGGGGGAAAAAATCCCCCAAAAGGTAGAAAAGCCAGCACTGTCAGCATGTTTGTAATTGGTCTCAGCTAGAGACTCCTTGCTTTAATCTCTTTATATATTTTCTTAATTTTTTATTTTACAATACAGTTATAATACAGTTGTTGTTTTTGTTTGTACCTCCCCACTATATTTAATTGAATTTAAAATGAGCTGGTTCTATTTCCCAAAATATAAATGCAGAATCCCGTGTGTGTCACGGTGGGTGGGAAGGAGAACTCGGGAGACAGATGGAGCTTCGGGGCTTACTTTATTGTTCCAACAAGCAGTGCTCGCTCAACAACTCAACTGGAAAAATCACAGTCCCAATGTCCCGGGGCTTACGCTTCGATCAAGTTCACCAACGCTTTCCAAACTCACACTCCGGGCGTCTCTCAGGTTCACTACGTTTTCCCTGATGGGACAAACAAAGCGCACACATGTAAATTTGCCGTGATCACACAGGTGAGAATCATCACGCGAGTCATGCCAGTTCACCCCGCCTTCTCTCCGTCCGCAGGTGACGCTCGACCACCCCCAAGTGGCGCATCAGGAAAGCGTTTGCCCTGAGATCGTCAGTGATGATGAGTTCAAGCCCGATGCTGCCACAGCTATGTTGGCCGGGAGTCCAAGACACACACACATGTAGTTAGATAGTGGACAGATCGAATAGTTAGATAATAGTTCAAAATTGTCCAGTGAGCGGGATAAATGGCAGTACAAAGGTCAAAGTTTACGAAATTAAACACAAATGTGTCTTTTCCTATTCACTGCGTCTGCTCTCCTGTATGAGAAATGCGTAGTTTTCAGGTGTCTCCTGTATCACTTTAGCAAGGAGTCATGAATTGTATATGCTATGACTAAACCGTAAACGTTGTCACATTAGTAAGCGGGCTTTAAATATCTCAATAGTTTCAACTCTTAATTCGCATTCAATTTTTATCTAATATATCCATCTAGATTTTGAGAAACTGGCAACCCTATTGATGCTGCTGAGTGTACAGAGTTTTGATTATATTGGGGAAATCGGATTGTTTTCTAAACGGCTCCGTTTTGATTCGTAGCAAGAGCTGCACCAAGATATGAGAAGTCCGAGCTGAGCTGAAATAGCTCAGGTATTTTCTAGCTGCAAACGAATTCAGGATTTTTTTTTTTTAACTTTCACGAATAAAGCATCACAGGTTACACACATCCAGTGACGTAAGATTCATTCTGAATTTATAAATCATCAGTTAGTAGCTCGCGTCTCTCACGCACCGCTACACACTTCAGGGAGCAAGAGATGCGGGTGGACATAGAGTGTACTGGTGTGTCCTTTGCACAATTAATCGAATATGGATAGCGATTACGATTTTGACTGCCCACGATTACATGAACATGATAGACTGAGATATTAATGTTTAAAGTTCATCCTCCACTCATAGAAAACTCCACGGCAGATCAAATCAAGTGCTTCCTAAACTTACAGCCAGTCACCATAGAGCAGTGCAGGGATGACGTCATTTTGTACGGCAAAACCTGGAAACGAGTTAGCATTTTAGCGTTCATGCTGTGAGCTTCGCTTCAGATTTCAGAGCACACTGCGAGCTCCAGCGCTTGCGCGAGGGGAAATCATGACACTAACAAGTTGCTAAATGGGACCAGACGTTGGGGACATTAAACGTCATCACACAGAACAGGAAAAAACTTTGCCGATAAACTGCTTCTGGTATGCCGTGCGCAGTTCCCAAAAAAAAAAAAAACATGGATGAAGATTCATCCACAGAATAAATCCGTATTATGGAAAATATTTTAAATCATGTTTGGAAAAGTTGTCGGAAGCTTGGTGACGTTGAAGTCAAGTGACCGTGGTGTCGTTTGTTTATAGCGTACGGTTAGCTGTTTATTTCTGCCAATTGTATTTAGGCTTCAAACTTCATAAAAGTTGTGTTGATTTGTGAAAATGATCTTGATGGACATAACATGTTAGTATTGTAAACTTTTGTTGATCACAGATTTTATTTTTTCCAATAATCCAAAAGCCTATGTGAAAACCCTGTTGGGTTTTTGTTGAGATAACCGGTGTGATGCTACCTTCTGTGTTCCGGTAAAAAATGATGTCATCCCTGCACCGCTCTATTGGGTGATTTGGCTGCGTCTCTCCACCTGTAAACACTGTGATTGCCTTTCTGCATAGGCCTGAATTGTTTTCATTTGGTTGCATATTTTCATTTGGTTGATGGCATTTTTATTTTTACTTATCCTATATTTTGGGTACTATTTTATTTATGTTTTGCTTCTACGAGATGATGCACTTTAAGGACCAGTCTAATTTGATGCAAAGATTTGTACATTAGCAGGAATGTAGCACAACATGGAGGTGAAAGCAGCGGTGTGTTTATTTAAATGTGAAAGTGCAATAAAAATATGTCGTCCCAAAAATCAATGAATAATCATGATAAATAATCGACATCACAATATTGATCAAAATAATTGGGATTATCATTTTGGCCATAATCATGCAGCCCTTCATTAGCGTGAGTGTTTCTTACTAATTACAGAGCAAGAAGTTGGTGTGTGTTTGTTGTGCACTATGGGCATTATGCAGCATGAGTATGACCGTGAATGCGGAGTGTGCAGACTGTGAACGTTATACCATGTGTGTCTTGTGTTACAGATCTGGTACTACACTAACGGGATATTTGAAGGCGCGGGATTTGACAAGAGCACAATTCCTTACGTCACCCTCAGCACGGGATTCATCGAGACACTGGCAGCTATCATTTCGGTGAGATTTATGTATCTATCTACCTGTTTGTCGGTTTGAATGGGCCCATTGTAATCCATGGGCAGGACTAAATGTGATGCTCATTCAGTGTGAAATGAAGATGTGAGCTGCATAAAACAAACACACACCGTGTGTGTGTGTGTGTGTGTGTGTGTATATATATATATATATATATATATATATATATATATATATATATATATATATATATATATATATTAGTATACACAGTATATACACCGAATACAGTGCTGACGAATATTCCGCTGTGCCGCGTTTAACTGAATTGGGTTATGGGTTTCTCATTTCCCATTTAAAGCTGTGGATTAAGCTGCTCGCTGTTGGAGAAATGAGCTGCCGGGGCTCGTTTAGCCTCTCAAATCCCTCATCACTCTGCTCAGATTTATGTGTTATATTACACACACACACACACACACACACACACACACACACACACTACACCCTGCAGCGGCAGACTGTAGACTGTTTACAGAAGGTGTTTACATTGAATTAAAAAGAAAATCTCAAAAGGATGTTATATGTTGTGAATGTTAGACAGACAGAATTACCATGAGACAGCTCCATAGAACGACAGACAGACATGTATATCGAAAGAACAGACAGACACAAAGATCAACAGACAGGCAGACAAGTATATCGACAGATGGACATGCAGATCGACAGACAGACGGACATGTTTCGAAAGAACAGACAGGCAGATCAATGAACAGACAGCTGGCTTGACAGATAGAAAAATAGGCAAACACTTAGACAGATTGATAGACAGACAGATATATAGAGTAGATCAACAGACAGACAGTTACCGTACATTGTTTGAGAGACAGACGGATACAGAAATCAACAGAGACCGATAGATCAACAGTCAGATAGACAGATATAGTGATTGACAGGCAGGCAGACAGATACACAGACAGTGTATCACTCTTTAATGCCCCTCAGGCTCACCAAGGAGGCGAGGTCAGGGGTCCATAAAGACAGACAGACAGACACACACACACACACACACACACACACACACACACTAGGTGATTTAAATGGATTTCCTCTCATGCATGCATCAAAGACCCAGAACATGTGGCCTTGTGAATTATTGAGGTCAGTTGGTTTGTCTGCCTGCCGATGTATCTGTCTGTCTTTCTGCCTGTCTGTCTGCCTCCTGTCTGTCTCTCTGCTGTAATGCAGTGACTGCCCAAGGTGCACATTACCACACTACATACTTCCGCTGTACTACATATTTACACTAGTGTACTCCATACCCATACCAGCACACACTTTCCCATCATGCCGAATGTTTAAAGTGCACATTACCACACTACATACCCCTGCACCTATAATTTCATACTAGCACACTCCGCATTCATACTAGCACACTCCACTTTCATACTAGCACACTCCACATTCATACTAGCACACTCCAGTCATTCATGCTAAAATGCTAACGTTCATACTAGCACACTCCATTCTTATCAAGTGTCACTTTCATATTAGCACACTCCGCATTCATACTAGCACACTCCACATTCATACTAGCACACTCCACATTCATACTAGCACACTCCACATTCATACTAGTACATTCCACTTTCATACTAGCACATTCCTCATTCATATTAGCACACTCCCCATTCATACTAGCACACCGCACATTCATACTAACACACTCAACATTCATACTAGCACACTCAACATTCATACTCGCACACCACATTCATATAGCTCACCCCACATTCTTATCAAGTGCCACTTTCATACTAGCACACCCCACATTCATACTAGCACACCCCACATCCTTGTCAAGTGCCACTTTCATACTAGCACACCCCACTTTCATACTAGCACACTCCACATTCATACTAGCACACTCCACTTTCATACTAGCACACTCCACTTTCATACTAGCACACTCCACATTCATACTAGCACACCCCACATTCATACTCGCACACTCAACATTCATACTAGCACACCCGACATTCTTATCAAGTGCCACTTTCATACTAGCACAGTCCACATTCATACAAGGACATCCAACATTCATACTAGCACACTCCGCATTCTTATCAAGTGCCACTTTAATACTAGCGCACTCCACATTCGTACTAGCACACCCTACATTCATTCTAGCACACTCCACTTTCATACTAGCACACTCCCCATTCATACTAGCACACTCCACTTTCATACTAGCACATGCCACATTCATACTAGCACATGCCACATTCATACTAGCACACCCCACATTCATACTAGCACATGCCACATTCATACTAGTTCACCCCACATTCATACTAGCACATTCATACTAGCACACTCCACTTTCATACTAGCACACTCCACATTCATACTAGCACACCCCACATTCATATTAGCACACTCCACTTTCATACTAGAACACCCCACATTCATACTAGCACACTCCACGTTCTTATCAAGTGCCACTTTATTACTAGCACATGACACATTCATACTAGCACACTCCACTTTCATACTAGCACACTCCACTTTCATACTAGCACATGCCACATTCATACTAGCACATTCACATTCATACTAGCACACTCCACATTCTTATCAAGTGTCACTTTCATACTGGCACATGCCACATTCATACTAGCTCACCCCACATTCATACTAGCACATTCCACTTTCATACTAGCACACTCCACATTCATACTAGCACACCCCACATTAATTCTAGCACACCCCACATTCATACTAGCACACTCCACATTCATACTAGCACACCCCACATTCATACTAGCACACCCCACATTCATTCTAGCACACCCCACATTCATACTAGCACACTCCACTTTCTTACTAACACACTCCACTTTCATACTAGCACACTCCACATTCATACTAGCACACTCTACGTCATTCATGCTAAGACACTAACGTTCATACTAACACACTCCATTCTTATCAAGTGCCACTTTCATACTAGCACACTTCACTTTCATACTTGCATACTCCACTTTCATTCTAGCACACTCCACATTCATACTAGCACACTCCACTTTCATAGTAGCATACTCCACATTCATACTAGCACATTCCACTTTCATAGTAGCACACTCCACATTCATACTAGCACACTCTACTTTCATAGTAGCACACTCCACTTTCATAGTAGCACACTCCACATTCATACTAGCACACTCCACATTCAAAGGACACTACACTTTTATATTATCACAGTCCACATCAATATTAGTACACTGCACATTGTTATCACAAGCCACATTCATACTGCTCATTCACCATAGCATAGCACACTGCACACTCATATTAATGTTCTGAATTCTAACATGCTAATGGTTCATGACTAACACATTATGGTTTCTACTGCCATCAGCTAATAAGACCTGAGATCATTCACGGTAACTTCATTTGAATGTTTGCTTGTTTGTTTTACATTTGAATCAACGCTCAACAAGGGTTCTCTTTCTCATTACACTTGTATCCAAGGATGCTTTGTGGCTCGCTTTAATCCTCTCCACTGTGATTTCCCTTGAGTGTGAACAACAAGCTCCTAAAATGCTTTCCTCCAAACAAAAATTCACTACAGTCTCCCAAAAGTAATTAACAACACACCAAGCAAAAACAAACAAACACACACACACACACACACACACACTGACTGTGGCCAGATAAGGATACTCAATGGGTTACTCAGCCTGCTGAGAGTATATGAGAAGTAACAATGCAAAAATCAGACATACAGACACACAACTCTGTGTGTGTGTGTGTGGGTGGGTGTGCTCCTCTTGGAAGGATGACAGCAAAGACCAACAGAGCATGAAAGGAGCACTGAAAGGAAGAGTGTGCCCCACACACATACACACATACACACACACATAATTCATTCATAAAGTGTTGCTTGCAGGTTCCATGTCACTGGAATAACTATTCGATATACTTTTACACACACACACACACACACACACACATATATATATATATATATATATATATATATATATATATATATATATATATATATATATATATATATATATGCACATATACCACAAGCTGCTAGAACAACTTTAATGCACCCTGACAAATTCTCCATGTCTCTGCAATTGTAATGGAGCTATGAACACTGTTCCTACAACAACAACCAAAATTCCTCAGATGGTGTTTTGATGACAGTTGTGGAGAGCGGCTTCTAACACCTCGCTCCAAAATCAGTAAAACTTTGAATTGATTTGTAGGACAAGCGGAGCCAAATCATGCTAGCACAATGCCTACAGCATAACAGAGAAACCAGTTTTTCCCATGTTAGGATTTGTGAATCTATATCCCGGGACGAGCCCCCAGGAAACCGTTAGGATTTGAAAGTAGAGAATCTCCAGGTTACGATTCTTAAGAAGAGAGAACGTGAAGATAAAAGAAAGACGGCGCCCTCGCCTCGCTGCACACTTCCCACACCAACGCCTTGTGAGAGTTTGCAAAATGACACACAGACTCACAAAGTTCAAATGGCAAGATTTCTCATTTATTCCAAGAAAGGCAGAGTATATATCACACAACAGAGACAATGGGTTAACTATTGATTGGCTAAGTGGAAGGGCATATTTGCATGAAACAGGAAGGTATGTAAGTGCACAAATGGTGAGATGCTTCATCTGTTCGCACTGGAGTCAACAAAGAAACAAAGAGAAAAAGGTGCCAACACAGGAACCAGAGAGAGAGGGGTGTTCACAGGGAGGGGAGAGTGTTCACAGTATACTAATCATCCTGTCTTAAAAAGAGAAACCAGATTTCATTATTGCGGTGGAATGTACACACAAATCTGTCATTACACCCATTTCTCTAGATTTATTCATTCATCTTTGGTATCCGTCTTCAGGGAGATTTGGACACTGCTTGACCAGACTTTTTGTGACGTCATTAACTGCGTTATGTACAACGCTGCATAACCATGTGCTCTGACTTACTGCCAAAGCAGTATGTTGTTCATTTCAACAAGAACAGAGCAACCATAGAACAAGCTAATTGGCGAGGACAAGGCAGCACAGCACGGCTGAACACGGTTTAACCCTTTGTAGCAGTACACTGGAGTTCCATTCTAACAGCAGAATGGAAATTGACTTATTTGTATATCAACATTTTCAATCATTAATAAACAAATGAGTTATTTTAGCACCGCAAGTCTGTTACAAGATTAGTCAGGATGCTGTTGGGTTTCTGTGTGTAGAGTATCGTGAGTCTGTGTTTAGCTGCCTGTGAGCAGGGTGATGGGAAAGGGGAGGGGTGTGAGCCCCCTGCTGGACAAACGATTCACACACCTTTGCAGTAACACTGGTACAGAGTTGGCTTGCTGCGCTAGTCGGTGTTACACGGTGTTCGGCCGCACACTAATTACAGCACCTGCCCGTCGTGGCACCGCCCCCACTGTCGCTTTGCTATTTATGGTAATAAAAATCATTTAGTTCGGTTAGAAAACGGACACTACAATTAAAAACTGAACGCGTCTGCTCAATTCAGCATGAGCCGAACGAGTCAGAGTCTCAGCACAGATCAGCATGAGTAAGACTTCATTTATCACGTGACGAGAGTGAGGGGAGCTGACTGACGATGATGGCGGAAGATTTGGTTTCAAAAGATCTATGTTTAATATAAGCGATTTGTCATTGTACTATTTTGTTGTTGTTGTGTTTTTCATTAAGAATAATAATGAACTCACCGTTCAAGCAATTGCAACCCCCGCATTGTCGCTAATTCAAAAGCAAAAGTAAAATGCTCAGGTCTGCACATGCATTCATTGCAATTTAAAAGTGAGGGGGAAATCCATCCGTTTTCTGTACTGCTTATCCTACACAGGGAGCCTATCCCAGGAGACTCGGGGCACAAGACAGAGGACACCCTGGACAGGGTGGCAAATCATCACAGGGCACAATCGCATACACATTCACACATTACAGCCTACACCGCATGTCTTTGGTCTTTGGACATGTCTTTAATTTGTCCCTGTATAGGGATCAGTTCAAATTTATTGAGTGTTGCTAAATCAAAGCATGACACGCATGAATCAGCTCGATGGACGAAGGTCACATACATGAAGACAGCCATTGCACTAGGCATTGCCAGTGAAAACACGTCTACTAGCAACCACCTTGAAACAGTTTGCAACATGAGGTGAAAAACTGTTGCCAGTGTGATCACAGTCATACTAAGAATAAAACTTTTTCAGGTTTAAATAACCCAGTCTACCATCCATACCAATATATTGTTACAACCCTATATCGGATTTTCTTAGTGATGAATACAAAAAAAGGTAATATTTTATATAACCTCTGATCACTGCTGTTTCTTCCTTTATCTTTGCTGCAGCACTGACAGCTGTCAATCAAATTACTATCACCATGGCGACAGATAGTCTTCACACACACACCATACAGTTGAGAGCATAATTCTCTTTGAAATCTTACTTTGAAATATAGAAGGAAACAAGGGCAGCTGGTAACAGACCGTTCCAAGGTATATTGTTGAAGTAGCACATTTTCTAGTTTGTTTATATACAGACAGGTCCATAAATATTTGGACATTTACAAAGTTATGGTTATTTTAGCTGAGGTGAAATTAAACAATATGTGCAGACTTTCAGCTTTAATTTAAGGGTATTTACAAAGGAACAAAAGTAAATGGACAATTGTGGGACAGTGGATTAGTGTCTAGCAGGTTTGCCTCACTCCTCTGGGGTTGGGGGTTCGAATCCTGCCTCCACACAGGGCTTGCCTGTTCTTCCCGTGCTTTGGGGGGTTTCCTCTATGTACTCTGGTTTCCTCCCACAGTCCAAAGACATGCATTGTAGACTGATTGGTATTTCCAGAATTGTTTGTAGTGTGACTGTGTGTGTGATTGCGCCCTGAGATGGGTTGGCTGTCCATGGTGTCCCCCACCTTGTCCCGAGTTCTCGGGGATAGGTTCCAGGCTCCCCTTTGACCCTGTGAAGGATAAGAGGTATAGAAAATCAATGGATGGAACTGCATCACTGTCTGCTAATGACAATATAAGTAAAAATGTTTGGTCTAAGTGATCATTGCTGATTTTTTGCAGCAAAATCCTTGGCTATATTATATTTGACTACGTCAAACCCTCAAGCTCATAGCAGAATGAAGAGTATAACTAGCTGGTTCAGAAGCTGGAACTAGGACCTAGAGGTCACATAGAGTAGTCAGATACTACAGTATGTTCACTTGTCACCTCTGTGGGGATGTCAACTAGTTGGGAGGTGGAACGGAGAGCAAGGCTGATGGTAATGAAAGACGGTAAAGATTCTGCAGTCGAATGCACATTGTCTATGCTGGGAAGCGTCTTTATTATTTTCTTTTCCTTTACTTAAACTGTCTTAGCGTAGTTATTTTTGTTTTCCATTGATGTGTGCGTTTGGTGCTATGGGTTGCACGGCACTGCCCAATCCCACTCAGCTAGTTTAGAGCCTGTCAGTTGATCCAGACTTGTTTTCAGACCTTACAGAGGCCAGATTTGAACAGGAAAGCTCAAGTTCCAGGTCATTATCAACCTGGAAAAACCTCCCAGAGGTTCTGTACAGGGAGCACCTGTCATCAAAGCCATGCTGATCATTGAGCTATAAGGAGGTCTCTGTGCTGCGCAGCGATTTCCACCAGTTGGTCCACACGAATCCATTTTAAGAATTGGTACCTCCTTAAATGATACAAAAATTTATTATTTTGCACATTTATTGCACCTATTAATCCATTTTTGTTGTTAACAGTATAGCCTCAGAATCTCATTTGTAGCTGTTAAATGAATTGCACTGCCCTTTTAAGATGACTAACCAGCTACTTAAATCCTGGTCAACTAGTAAACATAGAAACCCAGTAAACAAAGAACCCTACCACCATGACTCACTTCCATTGGTAGTCAGTAGTACATTTATTTGCTTTACATTTAGTCGGTCATCTCATCCACTGTGCGTCACCAACAGTCACTTCGCCCCCAGTTGGTGTAAATTGCCAACTCTCACTGAAAATAAATGCCTTCCGGCCACTTTGTCGTGTCACATCACTGCTGGTGGGAATGCAGGGTCAACTGAGATCATCACCACAGCGACATCCGTGGGCCATGTCCCAAACTAGATGCTGCTATAATGAATAGTATGTCAAAATAGACTAGGCTAATATAGATAGTACTTTGGCTATTTGGGATGCAGCCTATGGAAAACAAAACTAGAACACGTACTCTCTGTAGTCTTCTTTTTATACACACCACAACTGTTACACCTCAGACACACATGTTCTTTGTGTGCGCACTTTCTTGTTCCTGTTTGTGAATGTTGCTGTAGAAACCCCCCAGGGCCCGCTGTCACTCTGATGAAGCCATAAGGAGAGTCAGGTGACAAATCATATCAGAGTCTCTCTCTCTCTCTCTTTCTCTCTCTCTCTCTCTCTCACACACACACAAACACACATACCAGCTTGGTAGAGAGACAGAGCAAGAGAGAGAGACTGGATTAAAGAGGAAAACAGAGGATGAAACAGAGAGGGAGAGGGCAAGAAAGAGTGATGAAAAAGAAAAGAGATCAGATGACATGTCAGAACTCTGTGGCTGATTTGAATTGAGTGTTTCTATTTATGTGCACAAATGCACACACGCTGCCTCCAATTCCATACAGGCTATTATTAGACATCTTGCCTGTATATGTGTGTGTGTGTGTATATATGTGTATTCACTATATGTACTATACTATGTAGTTAAATGGTCTTACTCACTTATCTTTTTATCTGTGTCTCTTTATCCATCTATGGTAGTCATTGACTTGTTTATTGTGTATGTGTGTGTGTGTGTGTGTTTGTGTCTGTCTGTCTGTCTGTCTGTCTGTGTCTCAGGGTTTGGTGATTGAGCGTGTTGGACGGAAGCTGTTGCTGATATTTGGCTTCTCAGCGATGGCCGTGTGTTACAGCCTCCTCACCGTCTTCTTGAACTTCCAGGTCAGGAGGTTACAGATTAGAGGTCATGACGCCTCTGCACTAAGGTCATGGCTGCAGTGTGATGGTAGTATAATCTAGATATATAAAGGACCAATTGGCATTCAGTACACACACAAATATTGAGGTGTAATGAGTTCTTTGGGGAATAAAACAAAAGGTCACTTTTCCATTTTTCTAGTGTTTAACCCTTAAAGCGTTCAGTAAAGCAGCACTTTTTGTTAGTAAACCTCTATCTGAAACACAGCCAGTGAGAAATTCATGAGGAGCAAAATGTTGTCATCCTGTCCCTTTACACTTACACACACACACACACACACACACACGCACACACATATACACACACACAGTATCTCACAAAAGTGAGTACACCACTCACATTTTTGTAAATATTTGATTATATCTTTTCATGTGACAACACTGAAGAAATGACACTTTGCTACAATGTAAAGTAGTGAGTGTACAGTTTGTGTAACAGTGTAAATTTGCTGTCCCCTCAAAATAACTCAACACACAGCCATTAATGTCTAAACCGCTGGCAACAAAAGTGAGTACACCCCTAACTGAAAATGTCCAAATTGGGCCCAAAGTGTCAATATTTTGTGTGGCCACCATTATTTTCCAGCACTGCCTTAACACTCTTGGGCATGGAGTTCACCAGAGCTTCACAGGTTGGCACTGGAGTCCTCTTCCAATCCTCCATGATGACGTCATGAGCTGGTGGATGTTAGAGACCTTGTGCTCCTCCACCTTCCGTTTGAGGATGCCCCACAGATGCTCAATAGGGTTTAGGTCTGGAGACATGCTTGGCCAGTCCATCACCTTCACCCTCAGCTTCTTTAGTGTTTTTGGGGTCGTTATCATGCTGGAATACTGCCCTGCGGCCCAGTCTCCGAAGGGGGGGGATCATCCTCTGCTTCAGTATGTCACAGTACATGTTGGCATTCATGGTTCCCTCAATGAACTGCAGCTCCCCAGTGCCGACAGCACTCATGCAGCCCCGACCATGACACTCCCACCACCATGCTTGACTGTAGGCAAGACACACTTGTCTTTGTACTCCTCACCTGGTTGCCGCAACACACACTTGACACCATCTGAACCAAATAAATTTATCTTGGTCTCATCAGACCACAGGACATGGTTCCAGTAATCCATGTCCTTAGTCTGCTTGTCTTCAGCAAACTGTTTGCGGGCTTTCTTGTGCATCATCTTTAGAAGAGGCTTCCTTCTGGGACGACAGCCATACAGACCAATTTGATGCAGTGTGCGGCATATGGTCTGAGCACTGCCAGGCTGACCCCCCACCCCTTCAACCTCTGCAGCAATGCTGGCAACACTCATACGTCTATTTCCCAAACACAACCTCTGGATATGACGCTGAGCATGTGCACTCAACTTCTTTGGTCGACCATGGCGAGGCCTGTCCTGAGTGGAACCTGTCCTGTTAAACCACTGTATGGTCTTGGCCACTGTGCTGCAGCTCAGTGTCAGGGTCTTGGCAATCTTCTTATAGCCTAGGCCACCTTTATGTAGAGCAACAATTCTTTTTTTCAGATCCTCAGTGAGTTCTTTGCCATGAGGTGCCATGTTGAACTTCCAGTGACCAGTATGAGGGAGTGTGAGAGCGATGACACCAAATTTAACACACCTGCTCCCCATTCACACCTGAGACCTTGTAACACTAACAAGTCACATGACACCGGGGAGGGAAAATGGCTAATTGGGCCCAATTTGGACATTTTCACTTATCGGTGTACTCACTTTTGTTGCCAGTGGTTTAGACATTAATGGCTGTGTGTTGAGTTATTTCGAGGGGACAGCAAATTTACACTGTTACACAAGCTGTACACTCACTACTTTACATTGTAGCAAAGTGTCATTTCTTCAGTGTTGTCACATGAAAAGATATTATCAAATATTTACAAAAGTGTGAGGGGTGTACTCACATATTATATATATATTTGCAGTATAATAAAAGAGAGGCCTTTTTGACATCCATGTTGCCCAGTTTCCTAGCAACAGTAACAACTTTCCACTTGAATGGCTAGCATTTTGTATGTCAGATGTCCAAAGCATGTGGCAAGTTTGATTTGAGCACACCATAAACCATGAGAAATGCAGTGCTGAGTCTGGCTAATCACCTTTCAGATGTAAATTCCATTAACCTGCAATTATACACTCCAAACACACAAACTAGCATTATAGTAAACAGGGGAGCGCATCTATGTACCCAGGGTCCTATGTTCCCCAGATTTATATGGCACATAATGAACACATTTGAAGCTGGAGTTAGGCTTCAGCATAAATGAGAGCTGGGACATGTTCATACTTTTAGAACCGTTTACTGTGTTTTTTAGGCTACAGTATGTCATTTCTTCAGTTTAGTGTATACATTTCACTATTGTTCATGCATGGAGTTGAAATACATCAATGTAGACTAAAGGCTGTTTTTAGAGCAGCAAAAATGAGGGTACAGCATGTGCAACCAAGTTAATTTTCCAAGTTCATAATTTTCATACAATGTGCATGAAGCATGGATTTGAACCAAATTTGTAGAATTTGTTTGTTGTTATTCATTTAAATTCAGTTTAGTTTTATTTGTATAGCACTTTTAACAATGGACATTGCCCCAAAACAGCTTTACAGAAGGATATAATATATAGATAGATATAGATATAGATTTTGAATGTATGAATGTATCCCTAATGAGAAAACCAGAGGCGACAGTGGCAAGGAAAAACTCCCTGAGACGACATGAGGAAGAAACCTTGAGAGGAACCAGACTCAGAAGGGTACCCATCCTCAACTGTGTGACACTGGATAGTATGATTATAAATAATTCCCTTCTATAACTGTGTACTGCATTGTCAAGTAGTGCAATTGTGTAACCAGGGAATTGAGTACAGTTGTAAATGTGTAATTGGTGTTTAAAGTTAAAAGGTAATAAAGTTAATAGGGCCGTGGGAAAATGAGTCCTGACTATGTAAAACCTTTGGAAAAGTTTACTTAATGTGTGTTAGAGTATTGAACTGGGGAACATAGGACCCTGGGAACACAGTAAGGTCCTGGTAAAGAGGCTAAAACACAAGCTAGCATTATTTTAAACAGACTAAAACAGCAACTTGCATTACTGTAAATGAGCTAAAACACAAACTAGCATTGTTTTATACAGAGTAAAACACAAACTAACATGATTTTAAACGGATTAAACCACAAACTAGCATGATCTTAAACAGGTGAAACTAACATTACTGTAAATGAGCTAATGAGCTAAAACACAAACTAGCATTAATAGTAAACAGGTCAAAACACTTTTTGGAGCAGCACATGGTGTAAAAAAAAAAAAATATATATATATATATATATATATATATATATATATATATATATATATATATATATATATATATATATATATACACATACATATTTGGAGACCTATGAAGGCAATAAAGCTAAGGAGATTTTCAAAAACCTTTCTAGAATGAAACTTTCTTTTTGGTGCTCAATTAAAAAGTCCATTTGAAACACATCACTTGCATCTTCTTTGGTTAAAGATACACGCAAAACGTGCATCCTTGTTGGTACCACCCCAGCAACAAGGAAAAGTACAGTTTGGTACATTTATTTCTTGAAGTATAGAAAAAGCAGGATGATGGTGTTGTGCCGTGTATGTAGCCATTCTATTTCTTAATTCACATTTCTAAACTGGGAAAAAATTTACCAGAACAAAAAAAAAAATATTGAAAACTGTGTGACATCTGTATGGGACAGAGCAGTTAGTTTTGTGAAAATTTTACATGACAAGACACCATTCTTTTATGGATGTTGTTCATTGTGGAGATTTATTGAGACAGAAGAGGATTTGCTGGCCAAATAAATCAGCATGCTGCAGTGTTTGCAAAAGATATGAAATATCTTTGGGTGGGGGACCAAAAGTTATGTTCAAAAGTATAATTATTTAATATTTATATACCAAAAGTATATTTAGAGATATAAATAAATGCAAATGCATTATTTGGATTGAACAGATAAAATGTTCTAAAGGGATACAAATGCAGGTATGAGTAGGAGGAGCACTATTTGTTTTTGTTTTTTCTACTATTTGCACATCTCTAGTTGATTTTAATTATTAACTCGAGTGATGTAGCTGAGGATAAGGTACTTTCAGCTGAGGCGGACTGCACACACCATCACATGCCTCTGGGATTTTTCTTTACAAATATACAGTGTATCTGGAAAGTATTCACAGCGCTTCACTTTTCCCACATTTTGTTATGTTACAGCCTTATTCCAAAATGGATTAAATTCATTATTTTCCTCAAAATTCTACAAACAATACCCCATAATGACAATGTGAAAGAAGTTTGTTTGAAATATTTGCAAATTTATTTAAAATAAAAACCAAAAAAAAAGCACATGTACATAAGTATTCACAGCCTTTGCTCAATACTTTGTTGAAGCACCTTTGGCACCAATTACAGCCTCAAGTCTTTTTGAGTATGATGCTACAAGCTTGGCACACCTATTTTTGGGCAGTTTCTCCCGTTCTTCTTTGCAGGACCCCTCAAGCTCCATCAGGTTGGATGGGGAGCATCGGTGCACAGCCATTTTCAGATGTCTCCAGAGGTGTTCAATCGGATTCAAGTCTGGGCTCTGGCTTGGCCACTCAAGGACATTCACAGAGTTGTCCTGTAGCCACTCCTTTGTTATCTTGGCTGTGTGCTTAGGGTCGTTGTCCTGTTGGAAGATGAACCTTGGCCCCAGTCTGAGGTCCAGAGCACTCTGGAGCAGGTTTTCATCAAGGATGTTTCTGTACATTGCTGCATTCATCTTTCCCTCGATCCTGACTAGTCTCCCAGTTCCTGCCGCTGAAAAACATCCCCACAGCATGATGCTGCCACCACCATGCTTCACTGTAGGGATGGTATTGGCCAGGTGATGAGTGGTGCCTGGTTTCCTCCAGACATGACGCTTGCCATTCAGGCCAAAGAGTTCAATCTTTGTTCAATCTTTGGTCTGACAGTCCTTCAGGTGCCTTTTGGCAAACTCCAGGCGGGCTGTCATGTGCCTTTTACTGAGGAGTGGCTTCCATCTGGCTACTATACCATACGGGCTTGATTGGTGGAGTGCTACAGAGATGGTTGTTCTTCTGGAAGGTTCTCCTCTCTCCACAGAGACACACTGGAGCTCTGTCAGAGTGACCATCGGGTTTTTGGTCACCTCCCTGACTAAGGCCCTTCTCCCCCCATCGCTCAGTTTGGCCGGGCGGCCAGCTCTAGGAAGAGTCCTGCTGGTTCCAGACTTCTTCCATATACGGATGATGGAGGCCACTGTGCTCATTGGGACCTTCAATGCTGCAGAAATGTTTCTGTACCCTTCCCCAGATCTGTGCCTCGATACAATCCTGTCTCGGAGGTCTACAGACAATTCCTTGGACTTCATGGCTTGGTTTGTGCTCTGACATGCATTGTTAACTGTGGGACCTTATATAGACAGGTGTGTGCCTTTCCAAATCATGTCCAATCAACTGAATTTACCACAGGTGGACTCCAATCAAGTTGTAGAAACATGTCAAGGATTATCAGTGGAAACAGGATGCACCTGAGCTCAATTTTGAGTGTCATGGCAAAGGCTGTGAATACTTATAAAAAGTGAAGCGCTGTGAAAACTTTCCGGATGCACTGTATACACTCGTCTTAGTCTCTTGCACCTGAATCAGCTTGACTGTAATGAGGTCTGCTGCTTGCTTCTCTCTCTCTCTCTCTCTCTCTCTCTCTCTCTCTCTCTCTCACTCTCAACATTTATCTAGACATTCATTTCCTTTTTTTTGTGATTAACTTCTGTGTTAAATCATAAAGCTTAGACTCCTACAATGCTCAGTACAGGACACATGACACATCCAAAATACTTTAAAGGTTATTCCTGCTAGTAATATTTTTCAAAAGATTTGTCATTTAGGCTATAAACTGCAAACACAGAGCGTGGGTGCAAGCTGAAATCATACATCTCAACCATGATGTAGTTCTAGGTGAAACTCTAAATCTAAATAAGTTATTGTAAGAAAACTATGGCTCAGACACAAGAATAAAAACAGCTGCGAGATCTAGAGAGTTACTGATAGAATTGTTGTGCTGATTTATTTATTTCCAGCTACAGTGGAGAGAGAGAGAGAGACGCTCCTCGAACTCCTCACACAGTTGCTATAAGCCAGATATTATTGCAAAAGGATATTGATATCGATTTGAATTTTCTTTATCTGTCTTTATCTATATTTTACCACTTGAAAATGTTGTGCCTGATTCCATTAAAGCAGATTATTGCAATTGATTGAATGCTGGAGCAGGGCCTGTTATCTGCCGAAGCAGTGTGAACTAGTAAAGGAAAATAGCATCAGTCCAATAGCTCGATCCATATTGCTGTTTTATGAGCAACTTTACTGTATTCTCGAGCAACATGACAATGACCAACCATCACCATCACACACTTTCAGTTAGATTTGAGTCTGGGCTTTGACTCGGCCATTCCAAAACACAAACCTTCTTGTTTTGAAGCCATTCCTTTGCCGTTTCTGCCCTGCGCTTTGGGGCATTGTCCATTGTTTGGGTCATTTTTTGGCACAAAGTTCTGGCTGACTGGAACAGTCTGACTCTCCTCAAGAATTTGCATGTATTTGGTGCTATCCATGTTGCCCTTGATGCCACCAAGGTTTGCAGTTCCTCCTGCTGAAAAGTAACCCCAGAGCATGATGCTATCGCCACCTATCATCCTACCTTGATGGTAGGAATGGTGTTATCAGGTTGTCGAGCTGTTAACTAGTGAGGGAAAATAGCATCAGTTCAACAGATCGGTCCATATTGCTGATTTATGAGCAACTTTCTGTATTCTAGAAGATTGTCCTCTATGATGGTGATGGTTGGTCATGGTCATATTGCTCTCTTGCCATAAGGTGCACAGAAAATGAGTGCATGCAAATTCAGAAAATTCTGATGCTGAAAATTCATACAGGCTGACTGCCAGTACAGCATAGTTTCCCAGCTTCTTTTCAAATGGAAATTACTAGCTTGCAAACAGTTTCATTAAGAAACGTCCAAACATTAACTGTAAAGGCAGACACCAGTTTTACCAGTTTGTAACTGCTTCTCTGCTATCTCATGCCACAGCCAACATGGAAGGAAATATACTTGGGGCAGTCGTCAGTATATCTGAGCACAGCACCAAAGTTTCCCCTATTTATGCGAAAAACTGCACTATAGCTCCAATGTCCATATTTTCTGTCCATTCTCTTGTTACGTATGGTGTGGGAAAAGGCAAGGAAGTTGAAGTATGGATTTAAATGTTTGACAAGTACTTTTTTTTTTACAAATGCAAAACTTGTATTGTAACTGCAGGCTTGTGGCAACATTATACAAATATAGTCCTCTCTTATTTCCCTTATGTCTCTTTCTCTTCAGGACAGTTATTCATGGATGCCATATATGAGTTTCATCTCCATATTGGCCCTGATTGCTTCTTTTTGCTCTGGCCCAGGTATCTACACACACACATACATGCAAAATGTATAACTTTTGGTGCAAAATTCATATCTGAGCTGGAATATTTTGTGTGAATTCATTTGGGGCTGGTGATTTGGAATACAACCAGTCAGGCATTTAAAGAAGTGTTGTTGTGTTCAGTAATGCAGCACTTGCAGATGTTCCATCTCGATTTGGAACACAGAGCCTCAAATATCAATTCCACTTTCATTCGTCTTGTATTTGGTCTAACTGTTCCTTTAAAGATTTGCAGTGGAGACCTGAGGCAGGAGCAGCTCCCTGTGGGGGCTAAATGGGGTATTAAATTGCCTGCTAAATGGCTTAGCGCTTCGATTGTCAACTCTTCTGTAAGCTTGATGCTAATGTGTAATAGAATCTTCCTTCAGTTGTATTTATAAAACCATACACAGGTTTTCCGTAATTAAACTTTTCTTCGGATTTTGTTTTGTCTTAACTCATGGGAACAAGAGCACTGTCTAAATCACAAAGGCACTTAGTGGAAATTGGATTTAAGAGAAAATGTTTGGTTGGCTGAGTGCTGAGCAGTTTGTGTGAAACCCCAGTCATCTGTGTGTCCTAGATAACGATGTAAACAAGTGTTTAATCACGGTAATTCATAAAATGTAGCAATACTGCAAAAATCATCATAGAAGAAACAATGTGATAGTAATTAGACAAATTCCAGTGGTCAACCTAATATAAATCCAAGATTTGTGATGTTGCTAAATAAGCTCTAAAGGGTTTTAGTGTGCGCATGCAGAAGCTGCGGCAGCATGAGCAGCATACTCAATTTTACGTCTGGGCTTTGACTCAGCCATTATAAAACGCAAACCTCCTTGTTTTCAAGCCATTCATATGCAGTGTTTGCCCTTCGCTTAGGGTCATTGTCCTGTTGGGACATATGGCTGACTGGAACAGTCTGACTCTCCTCAAGAATTTGCATGAATTTGGCTCCACTTATGTTCGCCCTTAGTGGCAACAATATTTCCAGTTTCTCCTGCTGAAAACTAAGACCAGAGCATGATGCTACTGCCACCATTCTTGATGGTACGAATGGTGTTACTTGTTGAGTTGCATTTTGCCTGTGTCAAGCATTACACTTTGCTTTTAGACCAAATGTCATAAAATTTTTTCCCAGAAGCTCTCAGTTTTTGTCACATGCCTTTTAGCAACCTACAGGTGTACCTTTATGTTAGCCTTTCTCAGAAGTGGCTCCCCTGTGGCCACTCAACCATAGAGGCTGGATCTGTGAAGAGCTGATCATATTGTTTATGTCTGCATTGGTCCTTTTATTTTGGCCAGTGAGCTCTGTAACTGCTTCAGTGTCAAAGCTGGCCTCTTGGACACTTCAGACAATTGCCCTTATTGCCCCTGCACTCAATTTGGAAGACGGCCTGATCTGACTGGTGTCTGGGTTGTGCCATGTTTTTTTTCAATTTGTTATAATAAATTTCACAGTGCTCCTAGGAAAGTTGCTGATCTTTTTATATCCGTCTCTATCTTTGTAACAACATAATCTCAAAGGGCAGTTCCTTGGTCCTCATGACAGCAGGACTAATCTAATCTTCCACTGTAGCTGTGAGACCTCCCAAAGTCAGTGATATTTATTGGACAAGCATACATGTGAACACAGTTGGATTTGAAATGAACATACAGTGGTGCTTGAACGCTTTCTATATATCTGCATAAATATGACCTAAAACATCATCAGATTTTCACACACGTCCTAAAAATAGACAAAGAGAACCCAGTTAAACAAATGAGAGAAAACATTTTATACTTGGTCATTTATTTATTGAGGAAAATGATCCAGTTTACATATCTGTGAGTGGCAAAAAAAGAGTCAGGTGATTTCTGTCAATGGTATAACAATCAGGTGCGTGTGAGCGCCCTGTTTTATTTAAAGAACAGGGCTCTTTCAAATTCTGATATACGCAACACATGTTTGTGGAAGTGTATCATGGCACAAACAAAGGAGGACCTCAGAAAAAGAGTTGTTGATGCTCATCAGGCTGGAAAAGGTTACTAAAATATCTCTAAAGAGTTTGTATTCCACCAATCCACAGTCAGATAGATTGTGTACAAATGGATGAAATTCAAGACCATTGTTACCTTCCCCAGGAGTGATCAACCAACAAAGATCACTCCAAGAGCAAGATGTGTAATAGTCTGCAAGGTCATAAAGGAACACAGGGTAACTTCTAATCAACTAAAGGCCTCTCTCACATTGGCTAATGTTCATGAGCCCACCATCAGGAGAACACTGAACAACAATGGTGTGCATGGCAGGGTTGCAAGGAGAAATCCACTGCTCTCCAAAAAGAACATTGCTGCCCATCTGCACTTCGCTAAAGATGATGTGGACAAGCCAGAAGGCTACTAAGACCAAAAATAGAAATTTACAATAAGAATATAATTTAAATAAGAAGCGTTGTGTTTGGAGAAAGGAAAACAGTGCATTCCAGCATAAGAACCTTATCCCATCTGTGAAACATGCTGGTGGTAGTATCATGGTTTGAGCCTGTTGTGCTACATTTGGTCCAGGACAGCTTGAATCTGAGGAGAAAGTGGGTCATGCAGCAAGACAATGACCCTAAGCACACAAGTCAACTTTTAGGACTTGTGTGAAAATCTGCTGATGTTTTAGGCCTTATTTATACTAAAATATAAACAGTTCTGAAGGGTTTGCAAACTTTCAAGTGCCACTGTAGGTATACCTTGTTTAAAATATTTGGTGTGAGTGCTCAAGAAAATTAAATACAAGTCCGAATTTAGACTGTAAAAAGAAATAGGGGTGAATATGTATAAAATTTTAGATAGTACCAGTTTTTAGATAAAAAAAAAACAACTATGCAGACATATCAATAATGTACTGAAAATCTTATTGTTATATACTTAAATTTGATCAATTTAAAAGAGCTA
Source organism: Ictalurus furcatus (assembly GCF_023375685.1). Taxonomy (NCBI): domain Eukaryota; kingdom Metazoa; phylum Chordata; class Actinopteri; order Siluriformes; family Ictaluridae; genus Ictalurus; species Ictalurus furcatus. Next base: position 14,176,530 of record NC_071256.1, on the reverse strand, counting down.
AAAGAGAAGTAATCACAACTTTCTGGAGGCACTGTATATCCTGCCATTTTACTAATGATAAAGGTGTATAGATGCTCCCTGGCCAATTTTAGCAATTTATTTGGGATTAAAAACATACTCTCCAATGTATTGTTCTATAATAGAGTATTTAATATGGTTTCAAATTACATTTTAGGGCTACTTAAAGTGTACTTGAAGCACTATTGCCGACAAAATAGTATCTGTGTTCAACCTTATTGTGTGCTTCAGCATGTAGCTCTTAAACACAGCTGTTTTTCCAGTGCTAAACTACTCTAATTAAAGCATGCATGGAAAAAGCCATAGTGCAGACCAAGTAGGTTACCTGTGAGTGGGCACTTCTGCAGTGCTTTCAGGTTGTAGGTAATTGCCCATGTTTCAACCTAATTAACTTAAATTAGCCACTAGACTGAAGAGGTAATTATGCAACTTATGCACAAAACTGCTTCCACAAAAATCAGTTACACATAATATATACATATAGCTGCAATCAATATTATTCAATCCCCAATGCAAACCAGGTTTATTGTCAAAATGTACAGACTTTCAGCTGTTTGCAATGAACAAATCAAACAAAAGCAATTGAAATAGTTCAATACAACGAATGCTTCAAGTGATTTCCCCAAATTCAACTGAAAATGCAACTTATAATGACTTCTCCAGTCTCAAAATTATTCAACCCCCTGAATAGAATCCCTATAATAGGGCTTCATTAGTTGCACCAGGTGTGCTTGAGCTGAAACACATGAAATACCTGAACTAGCTAGGGGAAGAAAATACATGAAATACCTGGACAGGGCAGAAAAAGGAAGCTATCAACGGCTGCAAGCAGATTTCTGAGAAGGCAGGTTGTGAAAAACCCTCGAGTGACTGCAAAAGACCTGCAGCAAGACTTGGTGGCAACAGGCACTGAGGTTTCAGTGAGCACAGTAAGACGCATACTGAACGCAGAAGGTTTCCATACAAGTACTGCAAGACATACACCACTACTGACCCAAAAGCACAAGAAAAGTCGGCTCAAAATCATATAAATAAGCCACAGAAGTTTTGGGATTCTGTTCTGTGGAGCAGTGAAACAAAACTGGAACTTTTCCGCACGATGGATCAGCGGCATGTCTGGAGGAAGAAGAATGAAGAAAGAACACTCTGTCCACAGTCAAGCATGGTGGTGGCTCGGTGATGCTCTGGAGCTGCTTTGCATCCTCTGGCACTGGAAACCTGCAGTGTGTGGAAGGCAAGATGGATTCATTGAAATATCATAAAGTCTTAGGAGAAAACTTCATGCTGCCTGTGAGGAAGCTGAAGCTTGGACTTCAATTGAACTTCCAACAGGACAGTGATCCAAAGCATACCTCAAGTGAGTCAGAAGAATAGTCAGAAGAGTAGCCCAAGAGTCAAGGACTACTCAGAAAGAGCTCCAGAAACACTTGGAGGCAACAGGTACCATCGTCATAGAGAAAACAATAGGCAATGCACTCCACTGCTCACACTCACCCCGCAAGATTCCATAACTAAAGTAAAGGCATGTCAAAGCTCGTTTAAAGTTTGCTACAACTCATTTGGACAAGCCTATGAAATACTGGGAGAGTGTAGTCTGGTCAGACGAGAGCATAATTGAACTTTTTGGCTGTCATGCTACACACCATGTTTGGAGAAGAAATGGCACTGCACATCACCCTTAAAACTCTATACCAACAGTGAAGTTTGGAGGTGGAAGCATCATGGTGTGGGGCTGTTTTTCATCACATGGTTCTGGCAGACTTCATATAATTGAAGGAATGATGAATGAAGCCCTTTACCGGGAGATTCTTGAGAAGAATCTGCTGCCATCCACCAGGATGATGAAGATGAGACGTGGCTGGACCTTCCAGCAGGACAATGATCCAAAGCATACAGCAAGAGAAACTCTCAATTGCTTTCAGAGAAAAAAAAATCAAGGTGCTAGAATGGCCCAATCACCTGAGTTGAATCCAACTGAACAAGATTTAAAGACAATATGTTTAGAAGAATGGGCCAAAATCACACCTGAATCTTTATGCTGTTATTACAAACAAAGGCTAAACAAAGTATTAAATACATTTCAGTTAGCCTGTTCAACACATTTTTCCTGTGTCATTCCACTTTATTACACATAACTATATTTATGAACTTTAATGTTTGGATTTCTTTATATGTGTTGGATTTGAGTTAATACGAAAGTCTGGTGAAAATGTCATGTGAATAACCTCATTGGAAATATATTTACTGAAAAAAATGGTGACGCATTCAATACTTATTTCCCCCACTGTAACTGTTTTCTAAATTTCTAAACTTTACAGTCTCAGTTGACCGTTTGTTAAGTGCTGCCCACTTGGTTACTCTTGCTGCGTTTGATCAGCTTTTGAGCCCAGCATATCAGCTATGTGATTTTCAATGAAAAATATATAATACTTCCCACATGAAATGGTTAGTGATTTTTTTTTGTAATAGTACATTCAAGTATTTTAGAGAGGAGTAGACAAAATTGTCTCCGATATGTATTTGAAAGCTACATCCATAACTTCACTATCTCTTGGCAGTGTAATAATGTTAAAAGGCTAAAGAATAAAGATGAACCCTGCAGATCTTAAAAAGCCAGCAGACTCATCAACTAGTGATCCATATAGCTAACATGGAAATGGAACAGTATTAATTCAAGGAAGTGTGATTATATGCTTTTTAAACATTACTTTTAACCCTCTAATGTCTATGGAATAAACTAGGAAATTTTGGTCTGGTCTGACAGCTGTGTAAATTTTAGCAACTGCGCAAACACATATTCCAAAATGTTATATAGTTGTGTATGTTTAGATGTTTTTAGCACAAACCATATTACAATAATAATATTATATTATGCAGGCCAGGTTTATCATCACTTTGCTTAGTGCTGAAATTTGTGATATGTGCACAAATATTGTTAAAAAAACACATTTTCATATGGGGTAAATTGTTTTGATTATGGATAGAGAATATTTGGTAAGATCATACTGTGTGTAGGAGTTAGGGGATTAGCATAGGAGAGTGTATCATTTGTTAAAGCGTGCTAGTCGATAGTATCCAAAAAAGATCTACTGAAGCAGGAAGGTGAGTAATTATGCGAATAAGTATAGGATGGAAAGCTGATTTTACTCTGGGGAGTCCGTAGACAACAACAAAAAAGATACCAATGTTGCAACCTGAACATATCATGTCACCATATATTTTGTGTCCTCTGTCTCACGGCCCCCTTTCCCCTTTGTGCCAAACTGGGTTGCCAGAAAAAGATGTATGCAGGTAGGAGAGGCTGTTCATCTTTCTTATACTGTGTTCTCAATTGGGGTTTGTCCCAGAAAGCAAAATTGTGAAATGCCAGAAATCACCTGCTGATGTAGAGTGATCTATTTTGGCCATCCACTTTGGACTGGCCTCTCAGTGAGACAGTACTCAAAGTTTTCCATGGCCTACTTGATTGGCCAGGGCTCTATCTCTACTGCAGCATAATTTCACTCTTTAGGCAAGAGTTTAGTGCTAATGGATCTTTACATTTACTCATTTGGCAGCGTGTGGTCTGAACTGCTGAGAAAAGAAATTCACCCCACCTTGTTCCTGATGCATCTACATCTGCAACATGAATGGTCTGAATTAACAAGAACTGTGTCTGATCTCAGGGCCTCTTTCATTTGAGAGAAGGCAGTTTCAGAATCTAAGTTGTACTTTATTTTCCATGGTTTTACTCTTCCTTGTGAGATCTGTCAATGTTCTGGTAGCTCTGGTACTTCAGCCATGACATTTTCTTGGATTTGCAAATTGCCTAGCTCTCCAAGTGGATCATGACACCATCCAGTTTACTGTGGTGTAGCAGTGGTGTGGTCTTGTATTGGCATGAGTGCAATTCAAGTAGTTTTGGGGTGGAATTCTCAGTGCAGTGGCACCTGCCAAGTACCCCTATGTAAAGTTGTTCAGTTGCAAGGATGTGACAGGTGTCCCCATGTAGATATGCAACTAGGATAGTCCCCATGGCCCAAACAGGGGGCTGGCAGCAACGATTGAAGAAACAGATTGACTGCATCCACCAGATCTCAAACAATGTTTCCCTTAAAGACTACTAGAATAACCTCTAGCTGTCAACTACCTCCATGCACACTTCATTCCCCCAGCTGTGGTCATCCTCTTATGCCCCAGGTCAGCGGGCATTAGCTTGTTCTGTGGGCTGGGTGCAGTGGCATGGTATACTGGCTGAGTGGCACTCTCACATCATTGCTGATCCCATGAGCTGGGTGTTCCCTCTGGGACCAGAGAGCAGTGGCTGTTTTGAGCTGGCTCTAGCCCATGAAGATTATGGCTTTTGTGTGTTTTTCAGGTCAGCAACACTTGCTTGCTGGCTCCCTATGACCTTAGTATTGCATAGGAGAAGGCACTGAGGAAATAATCCACAGTCACCCTCTCTACATCATTCTTGACAACTGGGCCTGTGCAGCCTCCGGCAGATCCTTTATTTCCTCCTAACTCACCAGAGATCTCATGTTAATGAATTCAAACATACTTGCAGCTTGTGAGTGGCTGACTGTTGTTGGAAAGATGCCTCAAGCAGGTGTTGAGTCAGCGCTATACACAGGCTACATATAAGAGAGAGAAAACAAGAAGTAATGATTGTTAGGTCACTGCATTAAATCACACCATGCAGGCAGTTTAAGCCCTTGATGAGTATTTTTATTTTAATAAAGATCAGAGGTCCAGCTTGAGACATTATGAATTTTTTTCATGGTGCTCAGAATGTTTTTTTTTTCTTTATGATTTGTTTCGAGGGCTCTCAGAGGAGATTAGATTTGAGGTGATTAGATTTGAAAGAAGATATGAACATTAGTATTAGTTTTAGAGGATTTCAGGATGATTGAGCTGACCGCTCGTAATGTTTTAAAATTGTACAATTAAAATTAAACAGTTGATTTGTGTTCGTCAAATTGGGTGATGTTTAGCCAAATATATACAAATGTAGATGACGGCTCATTTATTCTGGTAGCTAATAAGCAAGTTATCATGCTACTTCACTGGGACTGACTGGCAGAAAGACCACACCCCCTTCACTGGACTGACATGCACAGAAACCAAACTCTTTTACGAGGACTGACAAGTAAAGAGACCACACCTTCTTCGCTGGAGTGACGAATACAGAAACTACACCTCCTTCAATCTGGCTAACAGGCAGAAAGACCACGCAATCTTCTCCTGGACTGACAGGCCACATCTAGTGTGCACTCATTACCTTTAAGCAATTATAATATATCTTAGTACTACATTCACTCTATCTAGCTAGTGACTTCCATCACATATGCATAATAAATTCCTGATTGGCTAATAATGAATGCATGTTCATGAGATGTGTGTGTTGTCAGTGTAACTGATAAGCATTTGTCTTCAGCTACAGTATGAATCTCTGTGCAGGTGTATAAATAATTTTTAAATATATACACAGACTGTCAGCCCCATGACACTTCATTTTTCATAGTTATTATTTTAACTCATCACTAGCAGTATATTCGATTACCCAAACACACACAGAGAGGCTAACATTAAAGCAGAGAGAATATCAAAGACGCGTTCACTGCAGCACTGAAGCGGTCAAAAAACTCCACACACAGCGATAAGATTTTATAACGTGTAATTCTATATTTAATGATAGAGTCTTTATTGATCACATATACACAGTGAAAATTCTTTCTTCGCATACCCCAGCATGTCAGGAAGCTGGGGTCAGAGCACAGGGTCAGCCATGATACAGCGCCACTGGAGCAGAGAGGGTTAAGGGTCTTGCTCAAGAGCTCAACAGTGGCAGTCTGGCAGTGCTGGGGCTTGAACCCCCGACCTTTCAATCAGTAACCCAGAGCCTTAACCGCTAAGCCACCACTGCCCCCATATCACTGCCTTATATCTATTTTTTTTTAATTATTTCTAAGGGTGTTAAATATTATATATCCATATATATACATTATATATCCATTAAAAAAAGTGTAAGCACAACTATGTAATGGAAAGATGGAGTGTGTGGAGGATGAGAAGGAGTGTGTGTGACTGTCACAGTCAGAGGCAGTGTGTAATAGTGTATGCTGTTCAGACAAAGTGTATAATGATGAAAGGGCATGTTTGATGGTCAGCGGGAGTGTGTCCTGGCTGAGATTGAGTCTCCGAAGACTCAAACTGATTGATGTCTTTGCCAATACACACCACTAGGGAGTAAAGTATCCACATAACATTCTGATTACTGACAATAGAAAGGTACAGATAAGAGGTTTGCAAAATTGCCACCAAAAAAAAAAAAAACTGGTTTTGGGTGCATTTACCATTTTAGCTGCACTTGGCAATGTTGGGCGCATATTCAGAGTTGATGACTTGCAGCCAAAAGTTATAACAGTATTTATGTGGGGAAAGTTACACATGTTCAGAAATGAGTTAAGCACTTTTTTTGAGTGTGCCATTGAGAATATGCAAATTGCCTTCTTGTAGTTCATGTCTCTGAGGTGAGAGACTTTTATGAGTCTGAGTGGAGGAGATGTGTCCGAGACAGGGTTTTTCAGTAGTGTCTAGATGAACGCCTTTAAACAAAAGCACTGATCTTTAAACTTGGAAAAAATCAGGGAAGAAAACAGAGGTGGAAATAGCTTCTTTTTTTTTGGCGTCAAAACAATGTGTAGCATAGAAAATGTAAAACTGTCAAGCAAGAAATGACTAATTTTATGACATATGAATGAGAAGTAAAACATTTAAATAAATATTTAATTAAGGAGTCTAGTTTATTGCGTGTATTTACAGCCCAAATTTTTTTTTACATGATATATTGTGGTTACGTGGGCAGTGGTGGCTTGACGGTTAAGGCTTTGGGTTACTGATTGGAAGGTCAGGGGTTCAAACCCCGGTGCAGCCAAGCTGCCACTGTTGGGCCCTTGAGCAAGGCCCTCAACCCCCTCTGCTCCAGGGGTGCTGCATCATGGCTGACCCTGTGCCCTGACCCCGACTTCCTGGTATGCTGGGGTATGCGAAGAAATTAATTTCATTGTGCTATAATGTATAGGTGACCAATAAAGACTCATTACATCAGTGCAAGAAAAATGTGCTTACATGCAGGGTCAGAATCTCGCATCACTGAGATACTATTGTAGTAGTTACATCTGAGGTACCAGTGCGCAATCACAAACTGTAAAGACGGGCCATTATGGTGAGAATGAGGATACTTCTAGAAAAGACAAAGCTTTGGAGCAAACTTGTCAAACATGTACATTTAAAAAACACATTAGTAAAATATAATTATACCATAATCCATTCTTACGACCATCTTGCATGGAATAATTTATAAATGGCCCAGCAGTGAATGGAGAGATTTTAAGAGGGGTTTAAGTGGCTCTCTTGAAACTTAGTATAGGATTAATGCAGAGCACGTTTTTCAGGGTACATGCAAATATGGCGGTTATTCTGTTAGTCAGTTTTGAACATGACAGGATACTAAAGCGTTATGTCTCCAGTAAACAGTGGCGGTAGTTTGGATCAGAGACCCTTTTAATTGTTAATAAAAAAATAAACCTTAATGATGCTTTATTTGACAAGTTTCTTTAAAAAAAATAGATCATTATTTACATTACTTGGCTATTTATTGAGGCAGAGTTTTATTTTATGTAATTATTTAAATTGATCAATTTGACTCCAGGCATAACTTTGATAATAGTGGGATATGGTTTCCACCACTATAACAAAATTAGAATATCGCAGACCCCCTGGCTATGCTTCATGGACCCCTGGGCATCCCCAGATTCCACTTTGAGAACCGTTTAGTGTTTAGATAACTGCTTTTCAAACTTTTTGTCAACTGGGCCAAACATCAACAATGGCTAAAGGCAAATCATGTGAGCCACACATTATTCACTATCATTATCTTTATCCAGTGGTACTGTTCGGTACTGTACTATTGACAACTAAGTCTTGTACCAAATGTGTGTTGATTCATCTGCAGATAAACATAGAACTGCCTTCTTTGATGATGCTCTGTTTTTTTTCCTTTCTGCACATATATTGTTTTCTGTATTAGTTTCATTGACGTTTTCTTCCACTGTCCTTACAACACACCTATCCAGTATTATGACTCTTTTAAAACAAGCTGGTCACTTATTAATGTCTTCCTGTCTAATTGTGTGCACAAATGAAACATGCTTCTAAAGGCAGTTAGACAACTTAGACTTTTTTCAAATCCACCCATCCATTCTCCATACCGCTTATCCTAAACAGGGTTACAAGGGAGCCTGGAGCCTATCCCAGGGTACTTGGGGCACAAGGCAGGAGACACCATGGATGGGGTGCCAACCTATCGCAGGGCACAATCACACACACATTCACACACTATGGACAATTTGAAAATGCCAATCAACCCACAGCGCATGTCTTTGGACTGGGGGAGGAAACCAGAGTACCTGGAGGAAACCCCTAAAGCACGGGGAGAACATGCAAACTTACACACTTTCTGGATGGAGCTCAAATCTTCTCTAATTCCAGACTGCTGGGACTACGGCTGCTCCTAAGGCCATACAGACTTCATATAAATCCATAATGAACTTTTTCACACTATCTGTTGTTACCCAGATGAGGATGGGTTCCCTTCTGAGTCGGGTTCCTCTCAAGGTTTCTTCCTCTTAAAACATCTTAGGGAGTTTTTCCTTGCCACCGTCGCCACTCAGTGGCTTGCTCAGTTGGGATAAATTCGCACCTTTAATATCTGTATACCATGTTGATATTTCTGTAAAGCTGCTTTGAGACAATGTCTATTGTAAAAAGCGCTATACAAATAAAATTGAATTGAATTGAAATTACACTCACGTATTGATAATTTTCCAAGCTCATTCAAGGAATAAAAATAGACGGTGGTATTTCTTTTCCCATTCATGTTTTACAATGAAAAAGGAGACACATCGCCCTATCAGAGGTCAATGCAGCTGTTCTTCAGTAATGTGATGCAGGTGTAAATTCTTAGTAAGTTAAACCCAATCTTTTCTGACTGTATAAAATGAAGTGACTGTTATGAGTAAAATAGTCCTCTTCAGAGGAGAAGCCAGAACTATTCAGAATTTATCTGCCTCCTAACTCTGTTTAATTGGTCGCATTGATTATGCACTGCAAATATGAATTAAGTCAAAATAATGAAATTTTTCACCATCTTCTGTAACCATTTTATACTGTTCAGGGTGGATCTGAAGCTCAAGATCAATCCTGGGACCCTGGAGCTGTGAGGCAGTAACATACCCACTGTGCTACCATGTCTCTGCTGTCATGTTAATTTTTAACTGAGAAAAAATAATTAATGACTTAAATTTTGGGATTCTGAAACACTTTGGCTTCAAGCAGTAACTGAGTGCATTTGCATGTGCATATTTGGCTAGTGCTTTTATCCAAAGCAACCTCCAATTGAGACAGGATACAGCTGAGCAGTTGAGAGTTAAGGATCTTGCTCGAGGACCCAACAGTGACAGCGTGGCAGTGCTGGGATTTGAATTTACAACACTCCAAAGATTAGCCCAAAGCCTTAACCACTAAGCCACCAATTCCCATAACAAGACACAAGTGATAATAAACCAACAGAGTTACATTCATGTCAATTTGTGTATCCCTAAGAAAGCATGTGTGTTTAGCTGTGACCATGTGTGTTGAGGTTTTCAGCATCAACTGCTCAGCTAACAGTTGGTGGGGAACCTTGATGGCAGGCTGAAAAGCTCTGCCCAGACTTCTCTATCCCCAGCCACAAATTCCAGCAAAGTTAGAAGCACACAATTGTATAGAATGTGTTTGTCTGCTATAGTATTACACTATCTCTTCACTGTTACTAAGGTGCCCAAACATGTTCCATCATGACAGTGCCCCTATGCACAAAGCAAGGTCCATGAAGATATGGTTTGCCAAGGTTGGTGTGGAAGAACTCAAGTGGCCTGCACAGGGCCCTGACTTTAACCCCAATGAACACCACCTGGATGAACTTGAATGGCAACATCACTAATGCTCTTGTCAGTGAATGGGCAAATCCCCACAGCCACGTTCCAAAATCTAGAGGAAAGCCTTCCTGGAAGAGTGGAGCTTATTATAACAGCAAATGGGGTGACTAAATCTGGAATGGGGGGTTCATATGGGTGTGATGGTGAGGTGTTCACAAACTTTTGGCCATATAGTCTTTCCAGAGCCCTGGTGTCTCCATCCAGTGGGATGTGCCTGAAATATCTCTACAATGATCCAACAAGGGGGCATTCTTGAAAGATGCTTTCCTGGATTGTCAATCTCCTCAATCTATCACCAAGAGTAAGCCCAGCAACCCTGTAGAGGAACCTTATTTCTGCTGCCCATACTCACAACTTTATTTGTTGGTCACAGCTCATGATCATTGATGAGGATAGGGATGTAGGTTGACCAGAGAGCTTCATCTGCATAAAGAACTCCTGCTTCACCAACATGATAGATCTGTATTCAGCCTCATCAGAAGGTACCTACACTCCATGGGCAAGGTCGCTACCCTCACCTACTCTTTTCCAGGAGAGAAGTATAGCCTCTAACTTGAGTTAATCATGTTGCCGGAGACAAAATCAGTGTCTTGATTCTTGTTTTACTTTTTACTCAGATGATGTATGGAGTTCTGTGTATCTCGTTTTCTGTATAAGCAGGAGGGATCTCCGAATTTGTGGTTGTATAGTCACTACAGTGTGGAGATCCAAGTGCAGCAGAACTCAAACAAACAAGTGGAGGATAGTGCTAGCAGTAGTAGCGGGTGTGTGGGGGCGGCACTGTATGATGTAAGTTAAGAGGATGACTCATACTGCAGTTTACCTGAGACCTAACCCCCTTTTCTTTTTCTTTCTTTCCCTTTCTCTCTCTCCCTCTTTCTTGCTTCATTCTCTCTTTCTACATCTCTCTCCTTCTCTCACCCTTTCTTTCTCTGCATCTCTCTCTTTCCTTTCTGTCTCTTTTTCTTTGCTCACTCTTCCACACTCTACCTCTGTCTCTCTCCTCTCTCATGCTCTCTCTCCTCTATCTATTTAGCTGTCTCGCTCTACATTTCAGTTCAATTCTCTCCCCTCCTCTTCTCAGTCTCTCTCCTACTTTTATCTCTCCTTCTTTCTCCCCCCTTCTCTCTCTCTCTCTCTCTCTCTCCCTCTCTCTCTCTCTCTCTCTCTCTCTCTCTCTCTCTCTCTCTGCATTTGGATTGTCTCTTCATCCTTTATTCTTTCCCTCTCTCCTCACCACTCGTCCCTTTCTCCATCCATATTTCTGTCTCTCAATTGTTATGCTCTTTCCTCCATCCCTCACTGATTGTCTATCTCTCATTCTCTCTCAGGTCTCCAGGCACTAATTATCCTTCCGCAATTTAACACAACCATTGTGCTTATTCCTACACACACACACACACACACACACAACTACTCTGTACTTATCACACTCATATACACCTTTAATTATCACAGTTTCCTCAACTCAAACCCCAGTCAGTGATTAACCAGACAGCCCATAATCACAAGCACACATGCACACTCCACAAACATGTACTTCACAAAATCATTTGTGCTGGTGTGTATTTAGCACATTTTACTCAATGTAGCGTAAAATCTCCTTACAGGAAGATTCACCCAGACTGCTCCACTCATTATATATACACCCTCTGGCTATTTTCACCTTATTAGATACCAGTGTGTTTGTGTATGTGTGTGCGCGCATTAATTAAGCCTATAAAACTTTCTGCTTCTCTCTCTAAGAAACTCTTCTTTATCTGTGCATCAGCAAAACTTTTAAAGATGACCAACAGAACTTTAGTGAACTTGATATACAAGTATGATGACATGTGATACCATGTGACCTACATGTAAGTAGCATGGGTAACCATGTGAGTGATTTCAGCCAATGGAGCAGAGTGTTTCACGTCAGGTGGTACAGAAGCTCAGTCACGGTCATGCTGTTCCACACTCATTTATTTATTTTTTTTAGCAGTGATAGCATGTCATCTGGGTATTGTTCTTGTTTTCAAGTGAACACACTACTCACACTAAACATACATGATTTGAGATGTAGCCTGATAACCTATAGCTGTTAAACCGAGCTTAAATGGCTTTGTTAAACCGTCCATTCGCTAACGGCTAATTATGAGACACTTTTGACATTCTGTGTGTTTGAGTGTGTTGGATGGCTGCGCAGATGCTGCAGATATTCAGTCTCAGGTGGAAACTAGGGATTAGTCTGTACTGGAGGAGTGTGTGTGTGTGTATGTGTGTCCTGGGTGGTTGGGTGGTATAGTCATTAGGGACTAATTACTGAGAATACAATGAATATTAATAATAAATCTCTTCCCTATTAGTGTAAGTGACATTTTACTCTCTGTCTCTATCGTCTTGTCTGTCTCAGGTGGTATTCCCTTCATTCTGACCGGGGAATTATTTGAGCAGACGTATCGTCCTGCTGCATTTCTGGTCGCTGGGATTGTGAACTGGCTGGCAAACTTTATTGTGGGCCTCGTTTTCCCTTTCATACAGGTATGTGTGTTTGTTTAAACATAATTTATACAGAACATCCATAGGCTTTACACCACTAATATAATATACTGTATAACGGTATACTGTATAGGTGTGTACGGACATATCAGTATAACAGAATACCACAATGATTCAATCAGAAATAGATATATTGTTAGCATCAAGCTATACGAGTGTAAATAATCGATATTTCCAGGTGCTATAAATTTTAGTTTTAACCCTCTATTGCATGAATTATTACATTTACCTAAAAATGCTTTTTTTTTATGGATTTATATTACTTGATTTAGTTCAAGTACTAAAAATATATTTTAAACATTAAAAAAAAAATTAGGGGTGGGGGGTAGTTGGTAAATTGCTGCCATATGGCAACAATGTGCAATGGTGGAAAGTATCATATAGTCAAAAATAACTAAATGTATGAGATTACAATTCCAATTACTACATTTTCCAGAAATTCTACATTTCCAAGTTTCAGGGGTTTTATTTGCCACCTTGTAAGCATGTAAAAGTTATAACTTCTAGATAGGAATTACAGTTGTAAAAAGTAAGTGGATGGATTTACTCACTCAAAATACATACAAAAATTAAATCCAAACATGTTTTGGGTGAAGTATCTTTTTAATTCTTTCTCTTAAATTCTTAATGCTTTCTCTTGAAACATTAAATTTACAACATAATGTACAATTGCAAAACATCTGAAACAGTTTTTCTTACTTTTAATGTGAAAAAAAGTGTAAATACACTATTAGAGAAGCTTAGTGTCCTGTTTGCTCTGTAGGCCTGTTTCACTTCATGAATGCACATACTACAGTTCCATTATCACATGCTGTTGCCATCTGGCAACAGTTACATTTTACCATTTAACCGAATACTCAGAATATATAAATTTGTTTAAATTGCAAAAAATAAATGTTTGCTTACCTCAGATAGCATTGATGGTATTGAATAGATATGAAAAAATTGGAGATAAATGAATTGTTCATCCATGCAGCAAAGGGTTAGATTTGTAAAGCTTCTCTGCTGACATCTAATAGACATCATAACTCCACTTCTCTCTTGGCAAGCATCCTATATGTCTCCATGTCTTTGTTACATTTCCTGTGAATGTTTACTGGTTAAAGTTTCTCTGTTACAGAATACTGATTCCACTGACCATGAATTTAACTAATTTGTTAGTACGCAACATGTCAGAAGTCCCTGAATACCTAAATCTTTTTAAAGAACTTATTCATTTACCATTCCCCAATTCTTACAAGACTTTAAATGAGCACTTTATTAATGTAAATGCACTTGTTTGGTGAAGCAGTTATTAGCTTACAGTTGATATTAGATAGCGTTAGTATCAACTGTAAGACAAAAAGGTTAGTTGTGTGCTACCGGTGCCTAATTACACTGATCCAGATTGGCCTTTTACAGTTAGACGTAAATATAAAAAAAAAGTCTTAAACATTCCTAATTCGTTCATGTTTGCAATGAATTTTCCAGTTCAAAAGTATTGGAATAAAATATTCATACAAGGTTTTCCAAAGCATTTGGACTTTGACAGTATAAAAATAAGCAATGACTGAGAAAAAAGTGCTGACTGTGAAAGCCTTCAGGATTTTCTTTATACCAATGTCATCTTTGGCTTCCTCAGTGGAGGTAAAGGCACTGATATTCATAAAGCTGCACCACAATACACAATTTTGGAATGGTAACCAAAACCAAAACCAAGATAAATCATGACAGATACACATTTCCACCTTTAATGTTATATAGCAGCCAACAAAATTCAAGTGAAAAACAAATAGAAAAGTTTTAGGTGGAAGAAAAGGAAAAAAAGTACAATAACCTGGTTGCACAAGTGTGCACATCCTTTTAACTAATACTTTGTTAAAGCATCTTTTGCTTATAATACAGCACTTTTTGGGTAAGAGTCTTCCAACTTAGCACATCTTTATTTGGTAATTTTATTCCACTCTTCCTTGCAAAAATGCCCCGGATCTATCAAATGCCTTTTCAAGTCATTCCGCAGGTATTTGATAGGATTTAGGTCTAGGATCTGACTGGGCCAATCCAAAACATTGATTGTCTTTTACTGAAGTCATTCTTTTGTTGACTTGGATTTCTGCTTTAGGTTGTTATTGTGCTGGAAAGTGAAATTTCTTTTCATCTTCAGCTATCTAACAGAGGCTTGTGAGTTTTGTGCCAAAATATATTGGTATTTGGAGCTATCCATGATTGCCTCCCAGTCCCAGCTGAAGAAGTGCTGCCACCACCATGCTTCACCGTGGGTATGGTGTTCCTCGGGTAATAAGCTGTCTTGTTTTTGAATCTTTTAGAATCATGCCCAAAATGTTCTACCTTGGTCTCATCAGACCATGGCACATTTTATCATATAGTTTGGGGTCATTTAGGCGGCCTTGGATAATATTTTTTGTAAGAAAGGGCTTTTTCCTAGCCAGCCTACCCCATAATCCAGACATGTGAAGAATGCAAAAGATTGTCATCACATGCAGGGAGTGACCAGTACTTGGCAGATATTCCTGCATTTCCTTTAATGTTGCCATAGGTCTTATCAACCTCCTTGAAAATTTTTCTTCTTATCCTTTCGTATTTTGGAGTCGCGTCCTATTCTTGGTAATGTCACTGTGGTACCGCATTTTCTTCATGGCTTGATGCTGGCTTTCACAGTGTTCCACTGTACATCAAATGTTTTAGAAATCTGTTTGTAGCCCCCTCTTGATCAATATCTTTCGGCAGTGAGATCAAGTACATGCTTTGTTACCCCCTTGCAGACCAAAGCTTCAGCAGTCGGATAAAACTAAGATGAAAATCCTACAGAAACAGCTGATCTTTTAGGCGGGTTAATAAGAATCACATGACTAATGATAGGTGGATAATTATTACTTTTGCACATTAGTTTGAATGGGATTGGTTAATTTTGAGTACTGTCACATTATAAAAGGGTGTGCACACTTGTGCAACCAGGTTATTGTGGGGTTTTGGGGTTTTTTTTCTTTTTTCTGTGTTTTTCATTTGAATTTTGTTGGTTGCTATATCACGTAAAAGTTGGAGAATAATCTTACATGATTTATTTGGGGGGCTTTTTGTTGTTTTTTTTTACATAAAAAGTTTTTTCACAAAAAATTGCAATTTTAAGAGAAATGTGTAGACTTTTTTATATCGACTGTACCTTATTTGCCCCTCCTCTTTTTTAAATACTAACATTACACACAGCATGAGGCAGTTATTGATTTTGACCTCCAGTCCCTGCAATCACTAATCTAAATGACTGCTCAAATTCCAGTATATCTTTTTGAGCTCTTGCTCCTCCCCATTCCTTTGAACATTCTTGAACATTCCTACTCTATTTTTAATTTCCTGGATGTTCTCACGATTCTCACTTTCATCTCAGCACTTTTTGCTTATACTGCCTTTTCATCCTAAACTCTTAACCCACATCTCAACCAACATTCCTCCTCTTAATTATTTTTTTTTAATTCTTTGGTATTTGTCTGAACCCTGACTACATTCATGCCTTGCATCCTCAAGCCAAGCTTGACTACATCATCTTCACAACTTTCTCCCCTCCTTGGACAGCTAAACTATGCTATTTATATTATACCCCAAAGGCCCCATCAGTCCCCTTCTACACCATGTTATCCTGGACAACACCAGCACTACAGAACCTCTGTTTTTCCACTTCCTCCATTAGCACTGGATCTCTAATGACGCTACTTTAGACTCTTTGGTTTTATTGTTATTGGCGGATTCTAGAACAAGCACTGGTTCATTTCTCACTGGACTGCTGAATTAACTCACTTGTCTTTCAAAGCATGAATGGACAAGTAAAGTCATCTTACCTGATCATTGAGCAGTTTATCAAGGAAACTCCAATCCCTAAGCCCAGTGCTATTTCTTTGTTGTCTCTGGCACTCAGTACACAAGTCCTCTCATATTCCAGGTTATTCAAATGCTATAGCTCACTCTCTCTTTCCTAGTTCAGAAAGGAGAGCCTTGGAATCTTCCAAACCAATAATGCATTACTTGTAGTAATCTTATGCTGAACTCTCAAGTTCTTCAGCTCACCCAGCAATCTTAGAAAGGTATATTGGATACCAGCTCCATCAGGCTGCAAATGCTTTTATCATTTCCTCTATACCCCATTTCTCGTTTTGTATGTCTTTTTCTAAACCGACTCACACTGGTTTCCCAAGGATTTGCACCATGTTTTCTCCATGAATGGTGTTCTTTCAGGTTCAGAGCAGCAGCCTCTTTCAGATCACACTTCTCAAGCAGTGGTCAATCCATGAGCAGCTGGCATCAATGTAACTATTATGTATTTGGTGACCTGACAGTCTAGCATAAAGAAGGTGCACCTAATTCTCACCCCGTTGTAGTTCCACAGTCCATCCTTACTCTATTATTGGTTATAGGTGTGGTCTGCACTTATTCATAGAAATAAAATACTACCATGAATTAAAAGTACGGCTGTGATGATGTATAATAATAAAAATAATAATAATAATAATAATAATAATAATAATAATAAACTTTCTTTTATACAGTGCCTTTAAAAGCAGCTTCTCAAATCGCTGTACACAAAATAAGCAATACACAGGGGAAAAAAAATAGATAAATAAAAATAATAACAATAGTAATAATAATAAAAGTAGACATCAACAAGTAAATGCTAGTTTAAAAAAAGTATGCCTTGAGTTGAACTTTAAATATGTCAAGGGTCTGAGTTTCCCTAAGTTTGAAAGGATGAGAGTTCCAAAGGGAAGGAGCTTGGACAGAAAAAGCCCTGTCGTCCATAGATCTTAAGTGGGTTTGTGGAACAGTTAACAAATTACACTGTGAGGAGCACAGTCTGCAATTTAGGGGTGTAAGGGATTAACAAAGCAGATAAGTATTGAGGAGCCAAGCCATGTAATGCTTTATATGTCAGCATCATAATTTTAAAATCGACACGGAACCTGACCGGGAGCCAGTGCAAGGACTCCAAAACAGGAGTAATATGATTGCCTGTCTTGGTCCCAGTCCCAATTGGAGCTTATTGAGTATGGATTTAGAAACTCCGGCTAAAAGAGTGTTACAGTAATCTATCCAAGTGACAACGAATGAGTTTATCAGCTTTTCAGCTACAGAGAAATTTAGCATAGGGCGCAGTCTTGCTATATTTCTGAGGTGAAAAAAGGATGCTTTAACATATACTATAGGTAAGATGGGATAAGGTCGACATTTCTTAACTACTGACATCTCACTTGAACAAGCATAATCCATAATGTTTAAAGTGCACATTACCACACTTATACTATACTCCAGAGTCATACTAGCATGCTACACGGTCACATACTTGTGCTCACATTCCACTGCATCCATATTCATGCCCAAATGTTATATTTAGGAGGTTAACTTATTCCTTGGGAGCCTGTGAAATGGGAAGAGTCCTGCTAAATATGTGTAATGATATATATTTCTTTACGTTTTCACACTGATATCATGGTGTTTTACTTCAATACCTACAGACTATAGGTTGTCAGTGTTCCTTATTTGTGCACTTTATTTAAAGCAAAAAAATATATACCGTAAAGCCGATAAAGAAAAACTGTTAGAACTTAACTTCTGATTGAGAAACATGCAAAATGCTCAATCAAAAGAATATCTTATCATTTTGAAACGACCGCATTTCTTTTTTAAGCCCTGTGAAGCTGTATTAGGCAATCATTATTATCACCATTATCCAATGCTGTGATTTTCTATCAAGTTACAGTAACTGAGCTCGGCTCCACTTGCCATTCATATCAACCAAAGGTTTATGATTGAGCTTCACCCTCAATTTAACCTCTGGATATGCTGTGTAATGATAATACTGTAGAGCAAAATCCTGTAACTATACACTCAAAAGAGCAGAATAAGCTATTACAAACTCCTGATTCCTAATGGTGAGAGACCAACAGAGACTGCTGCCTTATACACACACACTTTCCGAGCATGAAGCTTAAAAAAAACAATTCTGTAGAAACCACAGAGCATTCAGAGTTTATTAACTCTGAGATCAACTCGTTTAAACACACACACACACACCAGATAAAAAACTTTTTTTTTTTCAATTTACTCTCCTGACTCAAAACCCTATACACTCACTCAGAATAAATTCTCTCTTATCTGTGTGCTTCCTTATGGAGATGTCAAGAAAACATAAAATGGGATACATTAGTGTTTCTTCACAAAAATCAGTCTTTCTCTTTTTGTCTGTCTTTTTTTCTCTCTCTTCTCCTGTCTTTCTCTATATATCTGTCTGTAATTGTACAGTGAGATTGTTCTTGTACTCTATACGCTATACATTGTACATTGCTGTGGGTTTGGTGGGTGGATAAGAGTCATTGTACTGCATAATCCATGTTAAAAGGAAATACAGTGAAATAGTCACTGGTGTGATTAACATTTCAGCTTCTGCTGTGCTGACGTTTGTCCTAGATAATAGCTTGTTCATACAGTCAGCTCCAGAATTATGGCATTATGGCACTCTTGAAAAGGTGGGTAAAGGTGGGGTTTTTTTATGATTAGTTAGCTTACCCTGAAAATATCAGAGAAATCTAACCTTTAATTGAAGTAAATGTATCTTAAGCAATCAAAAACCCTGATCAAGATTTCTTTTTAACAAAATCATGTTTGTGTAACCTCTGTTTGCCAACATACTAACCCTTGCCACCTCTTGTAATGTTTGATGAGGTTGGAAAATACAGAGCAAAGAATGTGCATATCCACACACAGAGCTCCATATCCATATAAAGACTCTCTCCAAATCCTCCAGGCTCCTAGGGCCTTTCTCGTACTGTATGTTACTGTATGTTGTATCCATCTTTACCAGTTGTGCCAATAATTCTGCAGCTGACTGTACATCATATGCAACTGTGTATAATACCATGTTCAAAGTTTTAGCATATATATTAGATTCCACTCTTTTGGCATTCATGAAATATAAATATAACTTACTGTGACACCTCCAGTTGGTTGGGTCGTGAATGATGAACACAGGAGTCAAGTATTTGAATGGTGCACCTGGTCTTTCTTCTTTTTTCTTTTTCTTTTTTTATGCAAACGCTTCAACCAGCACTTTTTATTCTACAAACAGGAGAATAAACAACCAGTTCTGCTATAATATTGTATAGTTGCTTTCAGCACTATTCATTTCCATCTCTATTTTGGCATAAGCAACCTACTGATAATTCTGTTGTACAGCCAGTGTTGATGTTTTCACAGCAAATACTGCTGTTTTAATTATTCCAAAGCATGGAGTTTTGTTCTGATGTTGAATGAATAGTAAATTTCGCTTCTTGTTCATGAAGGTCCCTCCTCCTTTGCAAGTGATGTCCAAGACCACCCACACAGTAATTCAAACAGGGAAAACCCTGTTTTCCAAATAATACGGTAAATGGTCTGCACTTATATAGCACTTTTATCAAAAGCGCTTTACACTGTGTCTCATTCACCCATTCACACTCACACTCACACACCAATTGTAGCAGAGCTGCCATGCAAGACGCTAACCAGCAACTTGGGGTTCATTGTCTTGCTCAAGGACACTTCAGCTTGAGGAGTTCTGCGGGCCGGGACTCGAACCGCCAACCCTACGATTAGTGGACAACCCGCTCTACCAGCTGAGCCGGTCATACTATCTTGTATTGCAAATGAGAGGTTCCATCAACCTATCCCAGTATCTACTGTCTTCATGCTTAAGGCTTTTGTACTTCACTGGTAGCTGCTGCACCACCAATTGGTCTTCCTCCAACAGTAGGGACAGCAGCCTGACTACCCATTCACTCTCAGGCCACTCTCAAAAAGATGCATGGAGGCTTCTGGCTTATCCTGTGGAGACATCTTAATTTTGGTGAAATGGGGCACATTTGGCATGCAAAAAGGGTTGCAGCAATCTCTGGAGTATCTTGCATTATTGTTGAAGTTCTGCCCATGTGCCAAGAACGGCTTGATGTCTTACCTAGTGGAGACTGACGAGGGACTTAATCACCCTGGTGAAGTTGGACTACATGGGTAGCATATCTGTTCTCTATCCTGGGTTTGGGCAAGAAAAAGACATCCCCAGTTGGCTAGCTGGGGAATGAGGACACAGAATGCAGATATTTGAATGGTGGCAATGTTCTTTCGTTTTATTCTTTTCTAATGCATAGGCTCCAATGAGCACTTTTCATAATTATTTGAGTCAGAGGTGGTCAGTAGTTAAAACCTCTGGGCTATTGTTCAGAAGGTCACGAGTTCAACACCATCAAGCTTCCAATGTTAAGGCCCGTTCTCACCGGGACGTTTTTCGGCGTGTTTTTTTTCGTGTGTGTGTGTTCACACCCACACGTAAAACAGTGTATATATACTGCAACTTCATCATGCTTAAATTTCTCTGACTCATCCTGAACTTCTCTTGCATTCATCCAATTAAATGCTGTCTATAACGTATATGTACCACCCAGGGGCAAGTATTGCTCTACAGTAGCAGCTCATTAGCAGCAAACGTGGTTTGTTGGTGCATTTTTTGGTGTGCACACTATTCCTGCACACTATTTCATGTGGTTAATAATAAACCGTTAGAGTTTATTAATTTCAGAGAGTATAGAGTTTGTGCATGTTCGTGTTTATGTGACCAATGCTTTTCAGAGGACTGTTTTACCGACTCTAGGAGTTCCGATGACAGGATGTCTTGCTACCTCAGACTGATTGAGAATGCGATTCTCATGTTTATACACTGTCAGGACTTTTGTATCAGTAAGAGCAAATAATACCATTTTATATACCATTCAGACATTTCAGATGCCTTGAGGTGTTGATATCTCCATTAATATCTCCATTAGCATTGGTGCTCCTGAGAGACCAAGATACTCCATATCACCATTTGTCTGCAGTATCCATGCAATGACAGGTTATTATTCCAGAACTGGCAGTGCTATTAAAAATACACATTGCTCCTTTAAATATTGTGTAGTGAAATACAACTTAATGATTTTTCTGTATCCATAAATCACATTATTGAGCAGCATTAAATTCAGGTGCAGTTACAGTGATCCATCATATCAAGAGAGAACATTGAAAAGTCATAGCAAGCACTGGAGAGTGTGTGTCTGTCTGCCTGTCTGTCTGTCTGTCTGTCTGTCTGTGGGTGTGTGGGTGTTGGGGGGAGTCAGGTGTTTTAGCCTTTGTGAGAAATAAATGTCCCTATAATGATAGAAATACATGACAGTTTGACCTTGTGGTGACATTTGGTTGGACAAGTGCAGCTTGTGTGTGTGTGTGTGTGTGTGTGTGTGTGTCTAAGAGAAACCGATTGGAATAGCCAGCAGAATGTAGACACATCGCCATGGAAACAGGAGATGGGATAGGTCTGGAGGCTGTGTGTATGTATAAATCATAAATACAGATGGGTTAGAGTTTGTTTCTGTTAAATACTGCAATTTAGCACCACATACTCAGGAGCTCTGTGTGTGTGTGTGTGTGTGTGTGAGCGTGAGAGAGAGAATCTCTTTTTCACAGGATTATACTCTTTGACCAATAATGAGAGGATTTTTTTGGGTCATAAATCTGATAAATCCACATTAATCTCCCTGACATTGTGTGTAAAAAGCCCACGCAATATGATAGATGCCTGCTGTAATAATCTGTCTAACTCAGTATGAAGGTTTTCAGTGCATCACAATACCCGCTCACAGCTTCCCATTCTTAAAACAGGATGACGTTCAATTAGGACTGCTAATTGATTAGGTCAATTAGGACTGAATATAATTAATTCAAAATGATCCATGTGGAGTTTTATATTCCAATGTGCCATTTACTTCACCATCATAAACGTGTTCTAATGTAAGAGCAAATAGCTCTCTATTCCTGAATGAATACAACAGTGAAGCTGTTACAATTGCACCAGGTTTTAGGTCCAACACTGTTAAAACAGTTATATTACATATAGACCTGCCTTTAGAACCATCTTGTTATTTATTGGGATTACTTCCGGAGGAGGTGGAGAACAATAATATGATATTCTTACCGAGAGTCTTGCTCTTAATAGCTAAGATGATGATTACGGTCTCCTGGCTGAAGCCGCAGCCCCCCACGATATCACAATGGAGGGAAAGGGTGAAGGATGTTTATTACGTGGAATATATAACTGCAAAAGTACAACTAAAAACAGAAATATTTTCAGTTAAATGGGCCCCGATCATCTCATATTTTCTCATGTGATTTGTTGTAGGAGTCGGAGTAGATTCTCTTTGTTATCTAAATCTGAATGCCATCTTGATGTTATTCACGCATTACTATTGTTTATTCATTATTACTGTGCCTCTATTTTTGTCTCTTTTTGATTGGTTTATTTATTTTTATCTATTTACTGTCTTGGTGGTTGTGACCCATTACTTAACATTTTGTCCCATGACGGGGAAATATGTGTGGACACTGAGAGGATATTGGAAGCCATGGACTGCCCTGTAAGACATGTATACCTGTGCCATATCGCTGGATTACTAATTGTACTGTATGGCTGCACTTGATAAAATCGAACAAGAAGAAGTTTAAAAAAAAAAAAAAAAACGGTTATAAAGGCAGAAGAACTGATTTCATTTAAAACATCCAGACATCTTGCTTAGATAACAAGTAGCTGAACAGAGCTCTCAGAATTCAATGGGAATTCCTGACCCATAAAATCACATTCGATAGAAAACACCAGGGTGAACCGTGCAGTCTTCTTTCCATGCACAGCTACAGCACCACAAGAAATTCCATATCGCAGAACTTTGAATGATGGCAACGTCAAAAGAGCAATACCTAAAACACTGATAGTGTCACTCAAAAAAGTAAAAGAGTGGTACAATACAGCAGGTGCAAACAGCAGCAGCGGAAACACTCGAAAGTCCTACTTGGTAAGTGAAAGATACTAAACATATTGACATCATAGCCTCAGGTTACAGTACATTTCATGGAAGGTGCTTGATATTTCTCAGTATAGTAGTGGAATATGTGTAGCAGTTTCATAGTCTATTAAGTGCGGTTACATTTTGCTTGTTAAGATTAATGATGAGGCAGTGTCTGTGTTATTTAGTACAGTTTGATTTGTTTAAAACTTTAAAAGTTCCTTAGCAATCTACTCATTCCTTATTTCTGTTCTTGGTTATTTATATATAATTTATATTAGTTATTATTATCGTAACAGGGAAAAATCATTAGATTAGCCCTAGCGAAGTAAGTCAATAGAGTAACAAAATGTTAAGTTGTTCCTAACAGTTTTGTTTGACATTAAATTATTGAAGAAAAAAAAAACAATAACCAAGAATGCCAGATTATATTTATTCCATTTATTCCCATCGTTCTCATTTATAAGCCATAGCTAAACCCAATCAATTGAGTATTTTCTGATTAATTCCCATGAATATTAAACTATTAAAATATTCAGGGGTTTTTTATTTATTAATTTATTTTGCAGTGCTATGGGTAACTATTTCAAAATTTGATATTGAGGTATACAGTGATAAAACTGATAGCACACGCTTGTCCTGGATGAATATGAATGTTCATTATATTGGAATATAATTATCTATACATGTTAACAACCAAGTCAAGCTTAACTAATACTGTAAACTGTCACACCAATAAATCATCACAGCTGTACAGATGAACACACACAAAATAAAGCCATCGGTTCTTGCATAATGCTGCTGTGGCATTTATTTTATGTATGTATAATTTGTTGTAAGTTTTGACCACAAACATTTCTACAGCGTTAATGGATTTGCTTGAGATTTAAACCTCTGTGTCTGATGTCATCCCTGTGACATCATAAGCTCTCTCTCTTTTTTTTTCTTTTTTTTTCTTATCTGTAACTGTCACCCCCTTTTTTTTTTGCACTAAAGACATCAGGGTGTAGCATGTGCAGTGACAGTTTCACAAATGTGTACGAGTAAATTTGAAATCTCAATCTGGCTGACACAAATGTATTCTTGTGAATACAGGTCTTCCTCAAGAATTTAGTGGTTCCTATAGCAACACACAACAATATTTTGGCATCTTTCTTTTTTTTTTAAAGATAAACAGCTGAATGCTAAAAGATGAAAAGAAAGAACAAGAAATGAATAAGAATGTGTGTTATGTTTGTACAGAGTTAAGTTCTAACTCTTTTCAGGTGTGGGGAATTTAATAATTGAAACTTTTATTCCGAAATGATGTGAAATGTGCACACTGCCCCTCTTACAACAGTAGTCGATCAGCCAAGGTGTTTAGTGTCTGATGGTGTTTGCTGTTTTAGTAGCTATTCTGGTCACTAACAACAGAAGGTTATGTAGGTAATCGTGGTTCTGTGACTGGAAGTCTGCCAAGTCGGTTTCATTTGGGAACTAGTGCAGTACTCCCTTTGGAGTATCCCCATCCAAGTACCAATAGCAGTCATCGCTTTGTGACCATAGCTTGTTTTGACCCCATGTGGGTAGCCTGTAAAAGGTCTCTGCTATGTCATGCTTGTCCTCTGGCCAGTCTCGTCAACCCGGGTGGTCTAGGAGGTCAACCCCTTAGTTACATATCACCCCTTAGTTAGGTGACTGAGAAGAGGATGAGAAGGAAGCTAAAATCTATCATGAACAATCCTTCTAATCTTCTGTATGCTGAGCTGAGGAGGCTCAGGAGCACATTCAGCCACAGATTCATCCAGCCACGTGCCTCAAAACATCTGGGGGGCTCTTTCATGCCATCCGCCATCAGACTCCACAATGCAGCAATACCCAGTACCTCCTACTCCACCGATTGAGTCTCACAGAAACACACACTCAACAATTAATTGTCATTTCACAGATCTTGCACATGTATATGAATACTGAGGATATTGCACATGTACATATACAAATAGAACTCTAGCATATGTACATACACACAGATCTGTTTTATTGTTTCTATTATTTCTGTTGTATAGGTATTTATAGAAATTATTTTCTTTCTTTCTTTCTTCCTTTCTTTGATGTTACTCATCCTACTTGTGCTGCTGTGTCAGGGGATCAATAAAGGTACATCTTATCTTATATGTAACCTTCCATTCTACTTCTTTATATTTCATTCAGTTCCTTCAGACCTAGTGAAGTCCATATACCGACGCCATCATGGCGTTTCTTAAATTGTACATTTGTCGCAATGCAGCAGTTCCTTTACCAGGTTGCGCCGGCTCAATGGCTAGAGAGTTCTTAAAACGGAAGATTCCAGAGCTTTCTTCCCAACTCTGTGAAACACCTCTGTGGTGCTGTCCACACTAGTGGATTTTGTATTTTCTTTTACTCAACATTTTCTTTATGCCCCTACAGCCTTGCTGGGTGGCATCAGTCCTCCTCTGCTGCAAGAAAACATGCGCTGGTCCAACACATCATGGTGTGCACACACGTCCTTGTCACTGCTACTTAGATCTGCACTTGTGATATGGTTGACAGGCCCTGAGCATTCAGCCAACAAGGACACTGTCTGCAGTGTACCATTCCCATGTTTGGGAACTACTGCAGTCATAATTAGCAGCATCCCAGTTGACACCAAATGGCTGAATATGGGAGATATATAGCCACTCGCAATTTAATGGTTGAATCCATAATTGAGTGGCTCTGTCTTCTGTCAGAAAGGCTTGCATAGCAAGCAGGTCAAGCCTCAAGCTACCAGTCTATGAAGGAGTCAAGTGACTCTTATGAATGACTTCCAGTCCTACTGCTTCCACATATGAGCTTTGTCTGGCTCATCATCTGCTGTTATAGGACTATCCTGGCAGAAGCCAATCAACCAGATAAGTGCATATGTACAGACCCTAGTGTTGCACCCACTTTGTCCTGGTACCAGAACTAACCCAAAGGGAAGGGTACATCATCTTGTGAGAGATGTGAGAGAGTCCTTCAGTTGCTTTAAAGTTACCCTGGCTCCTTTGTGACCTCATGGACTATTGCACATCTTGCTCTTGGAGTGATCTTTGTTGGTTGATCACTCCTGGGGAAGGTAACAATAGTCTTGAATTTCCTCCATTTGTACACAATCTATCTGACTGTGGATTGGTGGAATACAAACTCTTTAGAGATGGTTTAGTAACCTTTTCCAACCTGATGAGCTTCAACAACTCTTTTTCTGAGGTCCTCAGTAATCTCCTTGCCATGATACACTTCCACAACCATGTTGTGAAGATTAGACTTTTATAGATCCTTGTTCTTGAACAAAAAGAGGGCACTCTCTCACATATTGATTGAAAACACCTGACTCTAATTTCACCTTCAAATGAACTGCTAATCCTAGAGGTTCACATACTTTTGCCACTCACAGATATGTAATATTGGATCATTTTCCTCAATAAATAAATGACCAAGTATAATATTTTTTTATCTAATTTCTTTAATTGGGTTCTCTTTGTCTGCTTTTAGGACTTGTGTGAAAATTTTATGATGTTTTAGGTCATATTTATGCAACTATATAGAAAATTCTAAAGGGTTCAAAAACTTTCAAGTAATATAACACTTCTCTGCACATTTGATAATATAACATGGCACTTTGGGCTTATTTAGTTCGAGCTGGAGATTTCCAGAATTCCAGTCTACAATGCTATAGTAGCATTTAGCTGCATTAATTTGCACATTTGGGCAAACTGTGCAATTGAAGGAATCATTTAATGGATGAGACTCAAGTCACTGAAAGGAGCGTATCAGTTCTTTTATATTTGGCTGCACGGATTTGCGCAAAGAGCTTGGGCAGCTAGTGAGGCCACTACTGTCTTTACCATCAACACACACTCCTTTTATCAAAATTTGCAAGAAACAAAGTATTGCAACGGTATACCTAGCATCTTGAATCCACTTCCTTAAAGTATCAGCAAGAGGAGAATGGGAAAGAGGACCAGTCATAGCATGGACCACTTACTCAGGTGATAACATTGCTATTGGTATTTGGCAAGGAAGCAATCCCACAGCAATACTCCACTAGTTAAGAAAGGAAACCTAGCTAGTGGTCCAGGGGATTAGGAAGTAGTCCCCTTACTTGTTAGCTAAATTACTATTATAACTTCAAGTATAAAGAAGTAAATATCATAAATCTAGGCACACAGTATTTTTTTAATAATAATTACAGTTGGGATGTTGGACATTGTTTCTATTTCTTGAATATGACTTTTCTATTTATTTAGTCAAATGATTTTAATTGATGGGGACACAGTGGCTTAGTGGCTTTGGGCTCGATTCCCGCTTCTGCCGCGTGTGTGTGGATTTTAACGTTGTCCTCGTGCCTCAGGGGTTTCTTCCAGGTACTCCAGTTTCCTCCCCCAGTCCAAAGACATGTATTGTAGGCTGATTGGCATAGTTGGCGTAGTTTGTTAATAGGTGTGTCAGTGTGTGTGCGATTGTGCCCTGTGATTGGTTGGCACCCTGTCCAGGGTGTCCCCCGCCTTGTGCAAGTCCTCTGGGATAGGCTCCAGGCTTCCCATGACCCTTTGTAGGATAAGCGGTACAGAAAATGGATAGATGGGTGGATTTTAATTGATTAATTAATTTAAGTTGATGATGACGACGACGATGATCTTTTGGTATGGTAAGCCATGTTTTTGTATGTTTTGCAGGAGTCGCTTCAGAACTATGCATTCTTGGTCTTTCTCTTTGTGTGTGTCTTCGCCGCCATCTACATCATCATTGTCCTTCCAGAGACCAAGAACAAAACGTT
Source organism: Ictalurus furcatus (assembly GCF_023375685.1). Classification (NCBI taxonomy): domain Eukaryota; kingdom Metazoa; phylum Chordata; class Actinopteri; order Siluriformes; family Ictaluridae; genus Ictalurus; species Ictalurus furcatus. The sequence goes on along the minus strand of NC_071256.1, from coordinate 14,148,280 downwards.
TACGGAGATCAGTCAGAGTTTTGCCAAGATCAATAGCATCCCCCAGAGTGTGGAAGTGGAGATGGAGGATGTTCTGGACGTCCAACCAGAAAAGACCAATGCATTGGGCCTGAACACTGAACCTGCTAAATATCCAGACAGGAATCATGAAGATAATGGTGTGGTGCAATCCGAGAGCTTCTTCTAACCCTGCACCCTTGTCATATGACTGATCACTTGTATGGTCAGCAATACATAGTTTATATATATATATATATATATATATATATATATATATATATATATATATATATATACTTTACTCGAAGGTTAATAGTACTTTACTGTTATTATGCTATAATAACTGAAATATAAAATTATGCTAATTTTTAAAATTTCATTAATTAACTAAACTTAGACCATGCTGTAGTTCTTGGAAAAAAGCCTTGAAGCTGCTATCGAGCAGCTATTATCGACATTTACTTACAATTGCAGCTAAAACCGATCACTACAGTTTTTTCATACTATTATTCAGTGAAAAAAAGTGTAACATCATTAACATTAACTATTCCCCCTTTTTATTTAATATCCCTCTGTGACAACTTATATTACATTAAATATACAATTTGCCACCATTCCTAAGATTTGCTAAATGGAATGACAAAAATATTGTTGATACATTTTGAAATGTTTACAGTAATTGCTGCTATGACATGCTGTAATATTTTGAATATTTAAATATTTATATTGTTGAACAACGTTTTGAGTACATTTGAAATTAAATGTTAAATAATTCTTGAAAATGTCTATTATTGTAATAATTTTTGTATTATTTACATACAAAATAGCAAGTGTACCGTATACAGTAGTATTTTCTAATTCAAAGACTACTGTATCTTGTACTGTAATAATATTAGTAATATTTACAACCATATATATAATTTTTTATAAATGTGTTGTGGCAATAAATTGGTATAAAAAATAATGCTCTTCTCATTTATGGAGTTGTTTTGTGAGCCTTAATTAATTCATTTATCAAGAGCAAGCCAAGAACTTATCACCAAGTAGCAGTGAAGAGTTTTATCTGTTATTTTTTTTAATTAAATTAAATGCGATGAGCAAAAGTACAATAATTGTAATTAGTTTAGAAGACACATAACAGCACTTTTTTCATTCTGCATGGACTTCCGTGGAGAATAACAGCATTACTGTCCAGGTACAGCTAATTGATTCTTCTAGTGATGAAAATGAGGCCGTTGAGTATCCTTGGCTATGTTTATTAATGTTTATAAGCGTGAAATATTCACACGGCAAAAGATATTGTTGTTGGTTAAGAGCTGGGTGATAGCAGTGTTAGTGACTGGAGTGTTGAGTATTTTCTGTTGAATTAATGTGATGAAACAGTGAATTATCAAACTATGTAAGCGTTTGGACAGAGCGTGACAGCTTACCTCAGGTGTGTGGTAGAAATTTAGACAAACACCAAGAGACTTATCCTCTCAGGTGTAGAAGATTTATTACAGAGAGAGATGAATGTAGGACATAAGATGAGAGCGCTCTGAAGCACTCGTCTCTCGCATGCACTATATAAGTTTAAGATAAGGAGAGCTGGACATCTGCGAGTCTCGAAAAGGGAGTTCTAGGAGGTTTGAGCCAGTTTCCTGGTTTCAAGGTCTTAGCTGATGTGCAGACATTCCTGAAGACAATAATATGTTTGTGTCAGTGTAAGAGGAAAGAACGTTCTGTGTTAATCTCCATGACATGACCACAAGCGGCATTATTCACTGATGAACATGAGCAGAGAGAACAGAGCTATTACAAAGTAAGAAATGAATAATTTCCCTCACAGGAGTTTAGCCTAAAAGCCAGTAGGGGTGTAAAGCACAGGCTTCCACATGAAACGATGCAATTTTCTTAAGGCAGCAGTAATATATTTGACAATAACACTGAATCTACTATGATACAGAACAAACTGATTCAATTTTATAGCCGTCAATCAATATGTGAACAACTTTGTTTAGATTCTGGATTAAGTCGATCATTAATTTGTGAATTATGCTGACATAAAGGACTCCATCAGGTAGCTCTCCCCATCACACAACAGCTTCCAATCAGGGAGGGTGAATGCTGTCACATGCTTCCTCCGAGGCACGATAAGCCAGCTGACCGCATCTTTTCAAACTGCTGCTCATGCAATGCCAGGTGACAGCACAACACATGCAGAGGAAAGTGTCCACCTCCGCATGCACGAGCTCACAGTCACCTATGATTGGCTAGTGTCAGTGTGATTGATAAGGGAGAGACATCTTCAAGATTCGAACTCTGACTCTGACTCTGACTGACCATCAATTATAATTTATTTACAATACATCAAATATAATAATTTATTTATAAATAAATCATTGTAATAAATTTCAATAGATAATAATCAATGTATTATCGTTTTGCCTAAATTCATTTCAGTCGTTGCCTTTTTAAATCAATGCATCAATCCAAATCATCCAAGTGTTACACCCCTTAAAGCTAGCACCAGACATATTATTATTCATATACACATAAACAAACAAATGCAGCTATATTATATGTTATATGATATGGATTATGGAATATGTTAGTTGGATTATATGGATTATGTTATATGTTAATTATATGGATTACTGTGCACCCTTTAACATTAACTAGCTTGATATTTATCAAAACAAAGTGTACCAAGAGTAGTAGCATGAGACCTCTCTGTACCTGTTGCTTTTTTTTTATTATTGCCCTTTTACAATGAATTAATGTTAACTGCTAAGAACTAAGAGAGCTGTGCAAATAGAAAAAAGGCCATCTACAGTGGGGGAAATAAGTATTGAACCCGTCAACATTTTTTTCAGTAAATATATTTCCAGTGAGGTTATTCACATAAAATTTTCACCAGACATCAGAATTTACTCAAGAAATCCGGAAATATAAAGAATTCACAACATTAAAGTCCATAAATAAAGTTATGTGTAATAAAGTGGAATGACACAGGAAAAAAGTATTGAGCACGCTAAGAAAAAGCAGTTCTCCAAGGCAAGGTAAGGCAAGGAACCAGCTGAAATCCGTAAGTAATTATACCCCATATCAGTGCAAATTAATATCAGCTGGGTTAGTAAATTGATGGTCTATAGAAAGGTTTTCATTACCAAGGTGTCACACAAGAAACATCTTAATACTGTACATGTTATGGCAAACCATGTACAAAGCATGTAAATTTTTAAATAACTGAATGAAAAATAATGAAAATGCCACGGTCGGATTCCTCAGTTTGACAAAATGGCCTCAGTGTAGTTCGTTACTTTTTTCCCTAGTAGTTTATAATGTAGCTAGCTACTTTATCAAAAAGGTAGTTTTGGCTGTAAAGCACTGATTATGTTACATAAACACAAAGTCCAGTCATGGTATCGAATGTATTGAGTGAAGACAAAAAAATTAATAGGGTGACATAAGTCAAGTTTGCTGCTTTTGTAATTGCGGGCACTGCAGTTTATACTGCAATGCATTGTATTGAACTTGGATAAACCCGACCTCTCACAGGAAAAAGTGCAGTTCTCTGACGTAAACACACCTGACGTCAAAACAATATGGTGGCGCACAGTCACCAGTAAACAGATTTTCCCTTTGTATTATGTACTACTTAGAAAAAAAAGCATTTTTACTTAATATGTAGCCTTTGTCTTGTGAAAAGGTGTTATAACACCTTTGTACAGTAAGTTTAGATGTGTAACGTCATTCCAATGGTTTCATTAACCTGATTAGACCATTATGACAGTTTTTATAAGCAAAGATGAACAAGAGTAGTTCACCTGTCTTATGTCGTTTCTAATCACTAATCAGACAGAAATGATTCATGTAGAGCTTCTTTATATTGTGTGATTAGCTATTTTAGGGATTAGCCATACAAATAAGACCTTGCTCTGGCATCCATGTTTTTCTGGGCATGAGCAATGGAAAATGTTTAGGTCAGAACTCCGGAAAATGGACTTGGAGATTTTGCGAGTTCAGAGGACAAAGGTTTGCAGCATTAGATGAAATCTTTTCCATATGCATATATAAAGTGCACATCTATGGTTCTCTCTGGCCTGTCCCTTCATGCTAGTTTTCGTCCATTCATCCAAGAAACACTTAAAAATAATTTAAAACACACACATGAAATCCAGTTTGAAAAATTTTTTTTATCCAGTTGGGCTTTCAGATTATAGGGTGCTGTTGCACCACTCAGGAGCCTAAGAGGGGCAGTGGTGGCTTCGCGGTTAAGGCTCTGGGTTATTGATTGGAAGGTCAGGGGTTCAAGCCCCAGCACTGCCAAGCTGCCACTGTTGGCCCTTGAGCAAGGCCCTTAACCCTCTCTGCTCCAGGGGTGCTGTATCATGGCAGACCCTGCACTTTGACCCCAGCTTCTTGACAGGCTGGAGTATGCGAAGAAAACAATTTCACTGTGCTCTACCACATATGTGACCAATAAAGACTCATTATTATACAGTAGTTTAGATAACGTTAAAACTATTAGCCAAGTTTGCTAGTATTCTAGTGGCATGGTGATGTTATATGATGAATATTGCGATCGGCTGATTAAATGAAAATTAATTTAAAGTTGTTTTTGACCCTGGGAACTCGTGTCATTAAGAAAAAATCAGGACATGCAGGACACAGCTATTACATTTTCAACTGGCTTTATTAAATCGACAGTTTTAATTGGGCTGCTCTAAATATAAAATACAGACGTTTCAGTCCAGTCGGTCTCCCTGAGCGGAGACAAGTTTGGACGTTTTCACTCTGGAGACGACAGCTTAATCAGGTGCACAGCAGATGGCAGAGAGGGAGTGAGAGACAGACAGATTGAGTGAGGGGAGGAGGTGAATGCTGTATGTATGTGTGTGTGTGAGCATAATCCTTGTCCTCCTATATTAATAGTTTTCATTATTATCTAACTCCAACCCTCAGGACTTGCCTTGTGTAATATGTCTGTTGCTTGTAATTAGCATAAATAGGGTTTTTTTTTCTTCTTCTTCTTTTTTCTGATTGTGCAGAGTTAGGCTCTAGCCCAGGATCCCGTGCACATTTATATAACTCCTCGTTGAAAATTAATCAGTGCAAATTTCAGTGTATGTCCCCGAACCAGTGACATTATATATGAGTAGACGTCATTACAGGGAGTCAAAAGTGAAGCCAAAATGTCTCTGAGGCCCTCTAGCGCCTGGCTAGACTTTTGAAACCCCCCCAATTCCCATGTTTCTGAATAGAGACTGAGCAAAATTTTAATTTTAAGTTACTGCTCCGACAGAACGAGCACAGCATAGAAGTGCACTTAACTTACTGCAGGTGTCAGAGCTAGATGAAAATCATGGGGAGCAGTGATTTTCCCCCTTAGTTGCGAAAATTATACCACTACAGTTTAGCATTTTACATATTCATTAATAACGTTGTACATACCACTTAAGTTAGCTGAAGCGTTGTTTATTTATTTCCAATCAATCTTGATGAATGCGCATAGGGTTGTATGGGTGGGGTGGACCTACTGGCTCCAATTTTTTTCAACAATGGCAACTCCAGAAAAGGCTTCAAAAACACACAACGGGAGTAATTGGCGCTATGTTGTCCACTCATATACAGTGCCCTCCACTAATATTGGCACCCTTGGTAAATATGAGCAAAGAAGGCTATGTAAAATTGTAACCTTTTGATGTTTTGTTAAAAAATTCACAAAAATACTCTGCTCTAATGGATATCTAACAATTGCAAACAAAACACAGGTTTAGCCAATAAAAAAATCTCTTTGTTAAATTGGTGCAACAATTATTGGCACCCCTATGAATTCATACTCGTGAATTTTTGGAACAAAAGGTTCAACAATAAAGACAGTTTTTCACAGCCTTCTTTGCTCACATTTACCAAGGGTTCCAATATTTGTGGAGGGAACTGTATATAGTCATTGACCCAGAACCTTTTTTTAACCACAGATCACTCCTCATGTCCAAGCATTAGTGATTTCCAGCTCACAGCACTTGTCTTAATTCATCAATAAGAAATGACTCTTTTTGACTCCAGACTGCCTCATTGCTATTGCTGGTGTATGCCTATTACTCTTTTAAAATCCTTGTGTGCAGTGTGATTATCAAAAGATACTGCATTACTATCTACTTTGCATTGCGTTTGTCATTAACTGGGATAAATAAATGCCAAAGCTGCTACATATTTACATTTACTAATAGTGTATAAGCATTATTGAACTTTTTCCACATTGTTGTGTTACAACTTGAACCAGAAATGGACTTAAATTGAATTTTATGTCTTGCATCTATACAGGAGGGATCAGATGTATTTATATTGAAATAATGTGACACTTTAATTGCACATCAGTGGGCTCTATTCAATTATGTGACTTCTGTTGGCAGCTGGCTACACCAGAACTAATTTACATTTACATTTATGGCATTTGGCTGGCAGCTGGCTCTTTCATACCAATAGGGGTGAATACTTTTACATTTGTAAATAATATTACAACCTATATGATTTTCCCTAGCATTTCATTATTAAGGGCTATTTTGTGTAGATCCCAATAAAAATCCAAATAACATCAGGTTGCAACACTATCCCAAAATATAGGGTGAATACTTATGCAAGCCACTGTACAACGTGGAGTATGCTGCTCATACTACAGTTAGAGCACATCTTAACATAACTTGATAAGATGGTTTTCGATTATGATTGCGCTGTGGGTGGTTAATGGCTCTAGCCAACTGTAAACACAAGATACTGAAAAGTTTTGAGCAAAAATATTACAAGAACTGTATTTGTCTTGAGAACTGACATATTCAAGAAGGACACATCACTAACTGGCATTGGAATTGCACAGGAATTATGTATACATTGGAAAAAATGACTGATCTCTTAGTTTCCACTGTAGGTACAGCTTTAAACAAAGGCCATAATCTTAATGATATCGCTGTTAGCACTGTAAGTTGTTCCACATAATGAGAAATAAATATCCTCTACATTTCACTTAAGACTTTAGAACCCCGCCTAAGTAAGGTTACATGTTATAAAACCTTCAGAGGCGAACAAAAAAAAGCTTTGGAGCAAGATGTAGGGGCTTAACGTGTTTATAAAGGTCAAGCCAATAGTCCTGGCTACTGTTTATAGACAGCGTCAAAAAAAAAACAGACACAATGACTAGAGGTCAATCCAAAAACAATATCCAGGATAGGAAAGGTAAAGGACGAAACTGGAAAACAGCTCGAACACTAAGAAATCAACCAAAGCAGAAAACAAAGCAGGAAACAAAAGCAGCTAACATGGAACAACACAGCAGCAGGGGTTGGCAAACCATAGATTCATTACCTAGCCCAATGAGCAAGTAAATGCTCCAGTGTGTTGCGTTGGGTTGCCAAGAAACTGACTATAAAGTGGTAGCTAATGTGCAAGAAATAAAAAAGAAAATTATGATGATTTATTTCACAGTGGACTGGTGTGATAACAATACCACCCAGAAGTGGATTCTTTTCCTATAATGGAATATCCCAAAGTGTTGTACTCTTCTTATATCACAGTGATTTGGCAACTGACAATTTTTAACTTATTAATGAAAGATATTTTGCTTTTTAACTATTTATAATTCTACAGTATTTTAATTACAACACTAACGTATAACCTCTAAAAGCCAGTCATTCCCTCACCAACCTATTCTCTTGAAGTTAATTTAACAACCTCATCAACAACAACAACAAAGCAGCTTGTCATGTTACCAAGAACTCAACCACATTGAACACCTTTGGGATGAGTTGGAATGTTGATTGTGAGCCAGGTTTTCTTGTCCAACATCAGACACATTCCAAAATCTTGTAGAAATCCTTCCCAGAACACTAGAGGCTCTTATAGCTGTAAAGGGAGGAACCAACTCCATATTAATGCCCATTGTTTCGGAATGGGATGCCCAACAAGCTCGTATACTGTATGTGTGATGGAGATGGTATGGTGTCCATATATTTTTGCCCATACACACTTTTGATACGTTTTCTGCCAGCGGAAGTGGAACCAGCAGATCTCAGTCTGTTTTATCGACTTGCCAAGGTACCATTTGTTCTCTTCCAAAGGAAGGTAAGTCATTTTAGCCATCGATCTCTTCTAGTTACACTCGCATTGCCAGAACTTCAGTCCCAAATTTGGAGACTGCATCAGAATTGTATGTCAAATATGTAGAAAGCTAATAATAGTTACAGCATCAAGGTGCATCACACCACCACAAAGTTCATTTAGTTTAAACATATACAAGCAAATGAATAGCACAGACGTGAAAACTTCTTGTCCAGCGTTGGCCTGGTGATTAGTCCACTCTTGCACAGGGTTCAGCTATTACACAAGCAATATTTCACAAATACACAGCAAAACACACAGGGTAAAGAAAGAACCAATCAACAAGCAGAGTGAGTTAGGGACAGGAAGCTTTGACTATATAAGGAAAGGGAAGAGTATACAGGGACAGTTGAGGATACTGAATGTCTGGGTCAGCAGAAACAGAGCCAGTCTGGATGGAGGTAACACAATTCCTTTATGGAATCATGAATATAAATGATGTGATTTGGATCACAGCCTTTTTATAGCGCATCCAAATAACGTGTGCTTATGTTCCCACGTTCGCATTTCTCATATTTTTCAGTGGCTGTTGTATTTTTCAGCTGTATTGTTGTGCCACCTGCTCCTGCACCCTCGCTGAGCTCTCCTAAGTTATTCTGACGCTGTCATCGCAACCGATTCAGTATGCATCACCATGTGCACACACACACACACACACACACACACACACACACAAACAATCTGGAATATTTTATAATCTGCTCACCTTGTCATTGCCTCACAGCTGGTTCACTTGCCATCCAAATCCTGTTCATTCACCCTTATCTGTCTCTCTTTCCAAAGATATGTGCATTTTATTTTCTGCATTTCCCATCATGCATTTCTCAGGTTGAACTATTTCATTGAATCTATCTCAAAATGTCTGAAGCCACAACGTGAACACTAGGTAGTGTACTGTTTTGGTTGTTGATCATTTTGTAATCTTGTCTGAAAGCACGGTGGAGAATATCCAGTGCACTCAAGAAATCCCACAATGCACGGCGGGATTACCCATAATGCACTATGCATAATGTATTTGAATATAGCGTGTGATCATGGTGACACATTTGAGCTGTGTCTTATAGCCGGGGCGGCTGTCAGGTGGTAGAGTGGGTTGTCGGTTCGATTACGGCCCACGTGACTCACCCTTGGGCAAGACGCTGAACCCTAAGTTACTCCCTATGGCAGGCTAGCATTGTAGCCTGCCATATAGCATTTTTCTAGACACTCAAAGCACTTTACATAGTATGGGGGAGGAATCTCCACAACCACCACTAGTGTGTATCCTGGATGATGTGACAGCAGCCATAGCGCACCAGAACATCCACCACACACCAGCTATGACTGGAGTGTTGTAGAGCGTGATGTACCCAATTCAGACATGGGGATTATTAGGGGGCCATGTCTTTTACTTTTTTTTCGCTGGGATTTTTAATGTCCACAGAGAGTCAGGACTTCAGTGCTGTTTTCACAGTATAGTGTTCCCATCACTATACTGGGGCATTAGGCCTCACACAGACCACATGGTGAGCACCCCCTGCTGGCTTCACCAATACCACTTCCAGCAACCACCTTGGTTTTCCCCAGGAGTTCTCCCATCCAGACTCTGGCCAGACTCGACCCTGCTTAGCGTCAGTGTGACACCAGGCGAGAACTGCAGGGAGATATTGCTCTGAGTACTGTGGTCATTGGGGGGGTGGATCACATCACTCATTCTGTTCCCTTGATCAGTGTTCTATGTAGTGTGCACAATTCTTCCTCATTATGATTTCCCTTTTCCTCTTGTCCAGCTGTGTATAAGTCAGGAGAATAGTGTGTGTTAGACTGCCTGGTCTTCATCTGTCAGCGAGCAGCACAGCTTCATTATCAGGGACAAGATGTCCTCTGTGTGTGTGTGACACTAATGATTTCTGGTGCTCTATAGGTGTCTTCACCGAGATGGCGGTGTGTGTAAGTAGAAGTGACAGAGCGGAGAGTATGTGCTGCACTCTGATAAAGCATTGCCCTTTTTCTGTCTCTCTCTCTCCCTCTCTCTCTCTCTCTCAGTATAGCTTTTGGTATGAAATACAACATATCAAATACCATAACAGTCAGATACGATATGGTTATTCAATCATAAAGGACAATACGAATATTATCAATAACAGAAAAAAAATTATTATGTATATCTACAGTATCTAATGTCCTCTCATACTACAGCGATTTGCCAACACATCATGCTTTTTTTATCCTTTTATAGTTACAGTTAATGTTGGGGAATGTCCGCTAGACAAGTTAGTTCCTTTCATGACTTATTTATAGCAGCTATAAACAATTGTTCCCTCACCAGCTTCTCTTTTCTCGTTCTCTTTAAGTTAAGAAGACCAAAAAAGTATTATCTTGTCATGTTATCAAACAACGGAAAGTATAAAGTCCTCTGTCCGTGGTGGAATAGTTATTGTAACAAATGCGGGCGGCTGTGGCTCAGGTGGTAGAGCAGGTTGTCCACTAATTGTAGGGTTGGTGGTTCGATTCCTGGCCCGCATGACTCCACATGCCGAAGTGTCCTTGGGCAAGACACTGAACCCCAAGTTGCTCCCGATGGCAAGCTAGCGCCTTGCATGACAGCTCTGCTACCATTGGTGTGTGAGTGTGTGTGTGTGTGAATGGGTGAATGAGACACAGTGTAAAGCGCATTGGATAAAAACACTATATAAGTGCAGACCATTTACAAAGTGCTGGCACTGGAGATGCCTTACGCAAACGTTACATGAACGTCTCCTTACAGAAAACTTCACCACATCAATGAATATACATTTATAATCCTTCTATTATTATCCCCAACAAATGAGCTGTCACTATAGAAATGATAATGTGCTAGAATTAACACATTAATATGAACCGTTGAATTACAGCTGGCGCTGTTGTCAGAGCCGCTATCATAATCCTTCTGACCAGTAGGATTGGAGAATTCTACAGCGCTGTAGAATGTCGATAATCATAATACAGCAGTAAAAGGGTCAGGGAAATTGTTGTGGGTGTGTGTTGAGGGTCTGAGGGTAGTTATGTAGGGGGTCTCATATATATATATATATATATATATATATATATATATATATATATATATATATATATATATATATATATATATATATACACATACACACACACACACACACACAGACACACACACAAAACCCCAATTCCAAAAAAAGTTGGGACACTGCATAAAAGGTGAATAAAAATAGAATGCAGTGATTTGCAAATCTCATAAAACCATATGTTATAGAACATAGAAAACATATCAGTTGTTTAAAGTGAGTGAATGTACCATTTAAAGGAAAAAATAAGGTCATTTTGAATTTGATGGCCACAATAAGTCTCAAAAAAGTTGGGACGGGGCAAAAAAGGTGGAGAAGTAAGCGTTACTAAAAAGAAACAGCTGGAGGTTAATTGGCAACAGGTCAGTAACATGATTGGGTATAAAAAGAATATCTTTCAGAAGTAAAGATGGGCAGAGGTTCCATCCATCTTCTATACCTGGAGCCTATCCCAGGGAGCATGGGGCAGAAGGCGGGGTACACCCTGGGCAGAGTGCCAGTCCATCACCGGGCACATTCACACACACATTCACACACTACGGACACTCTGGACATGCCGATCAGCCTACCATGCATGTCTTTGGACTAGGGGAGGAAACCCCCGCAGCACAGAGGGAACATGCAAATTCCACACACACTGAGCCATGGCAGGAACCGAACCCCCAACTCTGGCAGTGTGAAGCGAACCTGCTAACCACTAAACCACCATGCATCCATTCCACAACTTTATGAAATGATAAATATATTTCATCCATCCATCCATTTTCTGTACCGCTTATCCTTCAGGGTTACGAAGTAAATATATTTCAGCAAAATGTTTTTTGTTGTTGTTATTTTTTTTTTTTTACTTTTTAATCTTGCCTATTCTATGCTCATGTTGAGAGATCATGTTGTGTAAAGGTGCATTCATACCTACAGTGATTTTTTTTCTCGCCAATCTCCAGTCGCTGTACTATGAAGTCGCCAGTTGACATTCCTACTACTGGTTGCCATAGTAACATGGGTGGCACAACTAGCTTTCCACTTTTGACAATAAACCAGTTTTAAAATGAAACATTCTGGAGGGAGAGTGATCTTATATAAAATTCACCACTGTATATATGTATCATATCCTACGAGATGAAGGAGAAGCAGTGTGTGCTCTTTGCCACTGTGGCCCTCTATCTGCGGCAAAAGCGCAAGTGCCAATTAGCTTAGCTTATGGCCTTAGCAAGTTTAAAGCAAAATAATAATTAATGAAACATACTCATTTTTTGTTGCAATTGAGCAAAATCACTGTGTAGCTCCTATCTCAGTAAGTTAGTTTCACCATCAGGGTGCCATTCGCTATATGTTCGATGGTGACCACAGCTCTTCGTCCGTGGACTCTGTGTTTCCTGGGTGAAGTGTCCGGCTTGGTGCTGCTCATTCCCGGGTGCGGAAGCAGCGACAAGCCCCATACTTCACCCAAGATAGGAGCTACACTGGGATTTTGCTCGATTGCAACAAAAAGTGAATCTGTTTTATTATTATTTCTTTTATTATTATTTGTTTTGGTTTTTTTTTTTACTTTAAACCCATTAAGATCCTAAGCTAAGCTAAGCTAATTGGCTACTGCCGCAATGGCACTGCTTCTGCTAGTGAGCACGGGTGGCTACAGATCACGTGCGCTCTACTGTCTTCACTACTATTGGTTGTTGCTGCACCAATTCGCTCCAAATTTGCATAAAGTTCAACTTTTCTCAACTTTTGAAGTCGCTGGACACACCCACCCACTTGCCAATGGTTGCTGTCGCTCATGTCGCCGGAAGTCACCAGCTCTCATTGAAAATAAATGGTCTCCGGTCGCTGCAAGTTGCTGTATGTGTGAATGCACAGTCATAAAAAGTCATTCTGCCAAAAGATGTCTAAAACCCTGCTAGCGTGCTGTTATGTTATGCTTTGATCACGCTATTAGATATCTATAGTATGAAACTGGCTGCAAAAATGTCTGTGATGCTTCTTAGAATTAAATGCTACTGTCCTATAAAGGCAATAAAACAGGTCAGTATTTAGATCTGGATTTTTTTTTTAAATGTTTTTTTAACAGTTTGGAAACCTGCCTTTTGGTCCCGAATGTTTGTTTGTATTCAGATTGACTTACTGTCAGTCATTTTATAGACATCATTAAGAATAGAATTTGCAAATGGCTTTCAACCATTTGAATGTCAGAGCATGCTTGAAAGTGATGTCATGACATGTCCTTGCTAATGGTAACTGTGGTTGAACCACCATAAGTTTTGGGGGAGGAGCTTTGTGTACATGGATGGAAATTGGGGCAGGCTCAATGAGTAGAAAAAAAAATGTATTCAGCTCTTATTCTAACTCTACCCGTTTAACCATTAGAGACCTATTTTTCAGAAATCTTATCTTTAAATGCACCTTTAAACAATTAAAAGGCTTCATTTTAGTTGCTGGAATTAAGTTTAGGGTTAGATTTGGGTGGAGAATCGCATTAATTAGTTTTAGTAATAATTAAGGGATGGAAGTTCCTCACAAGGATAGTATGTGTGTGTGTGTGTGTGTGTGTGTGTGTGTGTGCGTGTGTGTGTGTGTGTGTGTGTGTGTTTCAGCAAGGTACTGACCCCCACGGAGAGGAGACAATTTAGAGAAGATAAATTAAAGCTCATGCTGGTCTTCACACAGACACACACACACACACACACACACAGTTTTGACAATTTTTTTGTGACAATCAACTAAATGTCTTTACTATTATTACCTTGACATTTTGTTCTCACAAAGGGCTACAAACACGTGCACACACCCACACCTCTGGTTTATTACAATTACCTTATTGTCTGCGCGTATAATAAAATGTGCTATGCCTGGTAAAAATGTCATTATAATAAAATGAATCTAATATTGATATGAAATGAATTCGAGAAATTGCCTTTGCCTGGTTTGATTGATAGCTGTGTAATTATCTCTAATGAGGGCTGAAACATAAGCTTTATAACAAGGGAATTTGCTTATAATCATAACAGCATAAAGTCCACAAATAAAATTATAACAGCTGTTGTTGTCGTAATGATGCAGGTGCTGAAACCATATTATCTAATACTGGGAGTGTGGGTGTGTGTGTGGGTGTGTGTCTTATGGGCGCTTGGGGTTTGGGCTTGTTTGTATATGTTGATAGGGACCAAATGTCCCCACAAGAATAAGAGTATCTGAGAGTTTTGACATTGTGGGAACATATTGCTGGTCCCCATGAGGAAAACTGCCTTTTTTGTTGTTTGTTTGTTTTTTTTATACAAAAACTGCATCTTCTATTTAAAAAAATGTTTCATTTTAGTTACCAAGGTTAGGGTTAGGTTCATGTGTAGGCATAGCATTAATTAGCTGTATTAATTAATGTATTAATAACTATGTCAGTCGACAGTCCTCACAAGCATAGTAAAGGTTAACCTACAGCCAAGCTGGTGATTCCACAATTACATGTAGGTGCCATATTTGTTAAATTCATAGGTGAACATGCTTTAAATAAATTAAATGAATTAATTTAACATCTACAGCATTTTGGCCTATCCCAGCTCCAATAATCTATACTTTATCTTGAAATAAAATCAATAGAATAATAATTTTTTTAAAAACTCATTATTTTTTGCACTAATGTGTGAATCTGCCTAATCTCGTGCTTAAAACATCCCTTTCCATACGTCGTCCATTAAAATTTAGGAACAATATACGTTTTAGTCCCACAACATTCAACCTTCAACAACATGGAATATTCCACAACAGGAAGTTGCATCAGCCGGGTTTCCTGAAGACCACAGAAAGAAGAAACTCATGCTCGTATGTGTGTGTGTGTGTGTGTGTGTGTGTGTGTGTGTGTGTGTGTGTGTGTGCAACCCTGTGATCAAAATTACACACTAAAAATACATTTTTAATTTTAAAAAATTTAAGTAAATCATAAATGTCCATAATGCCAGTTAACCACATTTTGTCTATTTGGTAACTGTATATGCTAAAAAAAAAAAGATAGAGAGAGAAAAAAAATAGAAAATCAACCCTGTTACTTGTTTAAGAGCAAAATGCAGCCTGTTAGTAAAGAAACCTTGTTTAAAAGAAACATTGGATTTAAAAAAAAGAGGTGGGTTAACACACTTTCAGATTGATTGAATGCATGTTTACTTGGATTTAACATTGACTGATGTTTAATTTGTAAGAGCTGCAAGGGCTAAATGTCACCACAATCATGGAATCACCCAGTCTCCATCTACTTCCTAAACCAGCATTCTGCTCTAATATGACCAAATAGTACACAAAATAATAGTAAAATAGGTAATAATGGGATATAATAGAATAATAAAATAGTATTATAATAGTAAAGCTACTAAGAGATGTACTGTTTTTGAGTTTTTTGAGTTATTTAGTGACATAGTATGCAGCTCATGGATAGAAACACACATCCCACTAACCCTTCCCCCACACACATACACATTTACACACTGTTCTATAGGTCTCAGTGTCTGTAGAGTGTAACCCATTATCTATTATTAGGTTTTGTAGTGAATAGAGTGAACTGATCAATAACTTAATTAATGCAGCCAATCAGCAGCCTCAACGTTTCAAAAGGACATTGGTAGTTTCACTGATCAGTTTGTGTGTGTGTGTGTGTATCATTTTAACAACCCCAGAGCATTTGTGACCTGTAAAGCTGTCATCTATATCTTCTTAACAGCAATGTGTTCTGTCACTGAAATGGATTGCTTCTCTCTCTCTCTCTCTCCCTCTCTCTCTCTCTCTCCCTCCCTCTCTCCCTCTCTCCCTCTCTCTCTCTCCCCCTCTCTCTCTCTCCATTTCTCTCTCTCCCTCTCTCTCTCCCTTTCTCTCTCTCTCTCTCCCCCTCTCTCTCCCTCTCTCTCTCTCCCTCTCCCTCTCTCTCTCTCTCCCTCTCCCTCTCTCTCTCTTTCTCTCTCTCCCTCTCTCTCTCTCCATCTCCCTCTTCCTCTCTCTCTCTCTCCGTCTCTCTCTCTCCATCTCCTTCTCTCTCTCTCTCTCTCTCTCTCTCTCTCTCTCTCTCTCTCTCTCTCTCTTTGTCCTTGGGACAAATGTGAACCAAACATCCTTAATAAACTACTGTGTGTGTGTGTGTGTGTGTGTGTGTGTGTGTGTGTGTTCAGTTCAGGTCTAAAATGTTTTCTAAATTAGCATGCTAACTAAAGCCATGGAGATTAACAACAGAAACAGGCTAACGAATTTAAAAAAAAAATCAGTTAAGAAATATAATGATCATTATTAGTTCTTTCTTGTAAGCCTGAGCCCTACATTTGTTAACATGACTGTGTATTTATAAAGAGGAATAATAGATATTAATTAGATTATTATTATCTGACTGAATTCATGAATGAATAAAATATGTTTCAGTGGCTCTTTGAGATATGGAGTCTGTGTGGACTTGTTTGATAATATGAAGTCGTACGGAGGATCTGTTTCTGTTTCACACTGATCTTGCTTTCATATTTTTTGTCTAATGAGTAAGGAAATGAGATAAAGGGGTTAAATTAGGCGTACAATTACAGCATTCAAAACTCATCATAGAATTCACCATAGAATCGGCTCATTAAGGCATTGATCTGACAAAAATATACATAACAGAGACAGAGTCTGAAGCCAGTCTGTAATTCAAATAACTACTCTTTACAACCAGGGTGAGCAGAAATGCATCCCAGAATACCCACTGAACCTTGTCGAACCTTGAGGCAAATGGGCTACAACAGCTGAAGACCACTTGGGTTCTAGTCAAGTCAGCCAAGAACAGGGATTACGTTTTTTGTTTTTTGTTTTTTTTGGTGGGGAGGGGTCGTAGTTGGAAGGAAACTGGAGAACCCATTTGAAACCTTCATGGACTAGGGTGTCAGTGCCTATGGCATGGGTAACTTGCACATCTGTGAGGGCCATTAATGCAGAAAGATATGTACACATTTTGGAGCAACATATGCTGCCATCCAGAGCAGGACAACGCCAAACCACATTCTGCCCGGATTACAAGCGCATGGTTGCGTAAGCAGAGAGTGCAGGTGCTAGCATGGCCTGCCAGCAGTCCTGAGCTGTCTCCTACTGAGAATGTTTGGCGCATTATGAAGCGAAAATAATGCAACGAAGGCCCTGTACACACAGCCAAAGAAATGCATAATGGATGAATGGGGAAATATTCCGTTTACTAAACTT
Source organism: Ictalurus furcatus (assembly GCF_023375685.1). Lineage (NCBI taxonomy): Eukaryota > Metazoa > Chordata > Actinopteri > Siluriformes > Ictaluridae > Ictalurus > Ictalurus furcatus. The sequence continues at coordinate 14,130,893 of NC_071256.1, read as the reverse complement.
AACCAACTTCTGTCTTCACTCAGTGTCCAAATGCTAAGTGTTATTAAAAGAAAAGGTGAAGTTACACAGTGGTAAACAGTCGACTCTCCCAACTTTTTTGGAGTGTGTTGCAGTCATCAGATTTGAAATGAGTGTATATTTTCAAAAATTTATTAAATTCACAAATTAAAACATCAAATAATGTGTTAATAATCTGTTTTAATATAGTACCGGGTGAACTGAATTTTCAGATGACTCTTTCTGAGTTCAGGTTCATTCCAAACTTCAATAACTGAAAAAACGAGTAGACCAACAAATAATCTCAGCTTGTATCTAATGTGTTCTCTCAGTGGAAAGTTCTCAGTGGAATGAAAAACTCTATGGTACCATTAAATAACCTGGATATTATTGTATTTATTAATTGTAGCATAATAGTTGAATAGTTTGAAGAAAAAAAAACAAATAAAAATTGTGCTGGTCCATGGGATTTATTTCACAGTTAAAAGGGTCCCTGACTGTTTAAAATAAAACGAGAAGAAGAAGAAGAAGAAGAAGAAGAAGAGAAGAAGAAGAAGAAAACAGCTCAGATTCTCACATTTCTTAGCTAGCCCAATGCCAGTGTTATTAAATCCATACTTTTTTTAAGCAAGGAGTTTGGCTTTTTGCAAATGTTAAATGATTCTTTATGAATCTTGACACACTTATGCATCTTATCTTATTCCCATTCTGATAGGGTGAACTGGAAATGAAAATCTGCTAAATATATCCCGTATGGCTGGTGTTAGGCCTCTTAATGTAAGTGCAGCACCGAGTCTCATCATCTTTAGATGGCCTATAATCTATACAACAAAAGAGTTTGAATATAGACCACTTGAAACTGTCTGTCAAATAAAAGCCTATTGAGAATAAGACACTTACTACCACAGGACCCTCCACAAGCTTGATGATGCTTTGGCTCACTGTTGAAAGATTGGAGTGGTGAAACGGAAGAGAGTTCATCAGCATAATTCAGAATTAATCATCCATAATTACTGTGTGCACATGAGGCTGTTATTTCTCACTGTCTTCATTTTGTTGATTATTTCAGTGAGACATGCGTTGTGAATGTTTCGGTTTTATAAACTTTCAAATATGTTTAAAGGAGTCATATCATGATTTTTAAACGTTTTTAAACGTTAATTATGTTGTTTATTGGGTGTAATAAAATAGGTTAGCATGCTTTAATGTTCAAAAAGTGCATTATTTGTCAAATACTGTACATTGTTGAAGTACCTCTATTCGCAGGCTGCCTGAAATGCTCTTTCATTTGCATCCCACATAGAATAGCCATGAGCCAAAACCCTAGCCACAAAAAAGGTTAAGGGTCTTGCTTAACAGTTGTAACCTGGCCGTGCTGGAGCCTGAACTCTTGACCCTCTGATCACTAGCCCAGAACACTGCCACTGAGCCACCACTATCCCTGAACAGCACATGCTTCACTGCATGGTGCCTTTACTGTTTTATGTTTAGACGGTTTAGTTTGCAAGTTTGAATTACTTATGAGAATGTGAACTTAATGGATAAAAAAGATTTCCTGAGGCCCAAAGAAATACTTTTTGAGGAAGCCACAGCATTTTTGCTAATGCTGTTAACAGTGCTAATGCTGCTACATATCAATTATTTACAGCTCTACCTCAGGCAGGTAACCGGAGTGTGCACTTCCTTTGCACTTCTGAGCTTTCTCTTGATCTATCTCTCCCTTCATCTGTTTTTCTTCTTTTTTCTTTTTTAAATGCCCCGTTTCAGTCAGACACAAAGCAGGCGCACACGTACAACATGGTCATGAAGTTCGTGTATGTCTTCTTTACTTTATGTTTGCTGTTTTCTTTGCTTTTCATTTTCTATTTTCTGTCTTTTGTGTGTGTGTGTGTTTGTTTGTTGTGCCGTTTCTTTTACACTGTGGAGTATTGATTTCCATAAGCACAGACATGTCATCAGAGATTTGAACTCTCTCTCTCCTGTGACCCTGCCCCACTGTTTCACTCCTGTGTTGTAGCTCTATATGTGTGTGCTGTTGTGTATTTATAATCCAGACTGTGTAAGTGTGTCATCGTCCGAGTGCAAACAGCAAAGCCGCCCTATTTTGTAGCCTGAAATAATACCGATTATAGCAGTAATATTCAGGTGGCTCAGTCTGAGTGCACTAGTAACAATTGAAGATAATCATAGACGCAATTTTCCTGAAGTAAGCCCTGTCTTGAAGTCTTGAAGGATATAAAACACTGAAGGGAACCGAGACTAAAAACCTGTCCCCTGTGACTCACATTGTATGGTGGGATTACAATAGGAAGCGTACATGCACAGAATACAGAGACCAACTGGGATTAGAAGAGTGCAAATTCAAGAAAGGTGAAAAGTACTGGTGTTAAATATCAATCAGAGAACTTTCCCGCAGACATATACAGACTAATAAATGATGTGAGAACATAAGGTGTGGAGTGTTAAATGAACATGACAGTAGGGCAGGGGTGTCCAGTCTTATTTGGAAAGAGCCGGTGTGGGTGCAGGTTTTCATTGCAACCAAGCAGAAGCCACACTGCAGTCTATTGAAAGCTCAATTGATTAAACAGGTGATATTAGGTGTGGCTCCTGATTCCAGGGAATGAAAAAAATTCTATTGAATATCTAGTCTATTCTATAACATTTTTATACTTTCTTTTAATAATAATTATTTAAAAATTCATTAAATATTAATTACAAATGTAAGTTTAAATATTCCCATCTAGTGGGTACTGAAGGAGGCACTCTTTGTTGCACTAGTTTTAGAGTTATTGTTCTACTGATTATAATTGTTCTAATTATTTCAAAACTTATACCAATAAACATAAGCCAAAAATGACCGACATACAACTAAGCAAATCAAACATAAATGTTTATTCATGGGTTCTGATTCATTCAGGGAGGCCCCTTTTGCCTGGAGCCCTGTGGTACAGCCCAGGTTAGCCCCTGCTGCAAAGAATTACTTCTTGTTAAATTTTGGTTGAGACCAAGACCATATTTTGCGAGACCAGTGCGTGAGACCAAGTACAAATGATGTCAGTAGAGAAAATGTCTCAAGACTGGACTTGAGTCCTCTAGCCCTATGTGCCAGAAGTTTTATATAGGGATTGCTAGTCAAGAAAAGTGATGAGATTAAGTCTATATGGTCTCTAAACAATGCAGAACTCTATAGGAGTACCATCCAAGAAGTTTAACATATTTTTAAAGTAATATTGTGTTACAGACAGTTGGCATTAGACATGCTTTGTTTGTTGTCATTTTTCTTAAGCATTCTTCACTTTCATGATTAATTAATTGTTATTTAATTAATTGTTGATGCATTCTTTGCAGTGAAAACCACTTAAAACATAAGCCAATGTTTTAAACTTGCAGTTATTAAACCACTGATTGAAAAAAACGGACCTCAACCCTTGTGAACTGTAAAGAATTATAGGACAGTTTATCTTTTTGCAAATATCTCCAAGATCTTAGAAGAGGATGTAGCTCAGCAGTTTAGATTATGCTTGCAAAGGAATAGGATCATGCATTCATTTACAGTACATGGAAACTTTCAGTCAGGGTTTGGGCCTCATTACAGTACTGAGACAACCCGGGTTAAAGTATTAAATGACCTATATGTGTCCTCTAATCAGGCCCGTGCATCCTTGCTTCTGTTGCTTGAGCTCAGTGAAGTTTTTGATACCACAGATCACACAAATCAATGTTTCACTTCTGGCTCAGGTCTAATTTGAGTAACTATTAACTGTTTAGTTAACAGTGGCTTCTCTATACATAGCAAAATAAAGTTTAGAGGTCCACAAGACTCTGTTCTAGGGGCACTGCTTATTTCCTTATATATGCTTCCTCTGGGTACAATTATTCATAAACATGGCATTAGCTTCCATTGCTATGTGCCTGTACGTTTCAGCCAGATATAAGTTTAATCAAGTTTAGGAGGAATGTGTAAAGAGCAGTAGACCTTGAATGGTGATTGATGTACTTAATTCTGGAAAGACAGAAGTACTTCTGCTAGGGGCAGTGGTGGCTCAATGGTTAATGCTCTGGGTCCTGATCACAAGGTCAGGGGTTCAAGCTCCAGCATTGCCAAGCTGCCACTGTTGTGCACTTGAGCAAGGCCCTTAACCGTCTCTGCTTCAGGGGTGCCATATCATGGCTGACCCTGCGCTCTGACCCCAACTTCCTAACAAGCTGGGATATGTGAAGAAAAGAATTTCACTGTGCTGTAATGTATATGTGACAAATAAAGGCTTCTACTTCTATGGCCACAGGCAGTTAGAAGTAAGCTTTCTGGTTGTGTAGTAACTTCAGATGGCCTTTCAGTTACATCATGTGCAGCAGTGAAAGACCTTGGTCTGATTATTGACTACTGCTAAGGATGTATAAAGCACTGAATGATCTTGCCTCACAGTACCTGAGCAAATATTTGGTCTATTATGAATCTACCCCATCTGCCTCGATCAAAAGCTGCAGGTTCGTTATCAGGACTTAAAATAATGAAGAATACATCAGAGGACAAACCTGTTTCTACAAAACCCCCCAGCAATGGAAAAGCCTTCCAATTTGCTTTTGGGACTCAGATACAGTCTCAATCTTTAAGTATAGTTTGAAAGCCTATTTGTTTTTTAAGGAATTTTGTTAAATAACTTTTCTCTTAGGCAAAGGTGCAGATCTGGGGGGGTTCTTGAGCATAGAGAGTTTTGGTAAATTGAGCTGTTTTGATGCCTCTCTTACATATTCACTCAGATTTGTTGATGATGGAGTGGTGGACTGCTTTATGCCACAGAGTGCTCTCATTCCTGTGTTACTTACTGGATTTAACTTTTAGGTATGCTGTCATAGCTAGACCTGTTGGAGTGCATACTTGCACTCTCATCATAATGTACCACTGTAGGATAACAGCATACCTACTCTGTCTCTCTGTCAAGCTCTACATGTACTCCTGCTGCCTAATGTGATGCCACTGGCAGATTTTAATACCCTTCAACTGCTGTGGCTCCTCTCACCCTCTTATCCTAATACGTCATCTGTTTGGAACTTCTACACTTTTCTCTCACTGTCTGCTGCTGTGGATGGTCCCAAATGAATAATGATTTGCACTTGTGCAAAACATTGCTTCAGTGAGTAATCTCACCTGGATACTGAAATTTCTGCCATCTAAGAACTGCTGCTGTAATCATAATGAGCAAGGCCCTTAACCCTCAATGCTCCAGGGGCGCTGTATCATGGCTGACCCTGTGCTCTGACCCCAGCTTCCTGACATGCTGGGGTACACAAAGAAAAGAATTTCACTGTGCTGTAATGTATATGTGATCAATAAAGACTCATTATCATTATCATTATCATTATCATTGTAATGACTGTCCTGCACTTATTCCAGGACTTTCTACACCAGTAATGATTTATAATCACACTATCCAATGTCACCCAGGAGAGTGGTGGTGGTGGTGGCAGCGATGGCGGTGGCTCAGCGGATAAGGCTTTGGGTTACTGCTTGGAAGGTTATGAGTTCAAATGTTGCTTTAGATAAAAGTGTCAATTAAATGTAAAATATAACACTACAATATGTTCTAAAACAGTGTGATAAATTCCTGGTATGATATGCAAACGGTCTAATCTGACAGCTTTCACCACAGGAACTGCTTACAGATTGGGTTACCTGAGTCTAGTCTAGCTCCACTCAGGGTGTCTTCCTCATGCTGCGTCAGCTAGTTTTTCCTCACCGCTGTCACTTCTTTCTCATTAAGGGTCTATATCCAGTTTTCTAAATATATATATATATATATATATATATATATATATATATATATATATATATATATATATATATATATAATTAAAAAGCTTTCTGACAATGTCAATTCATGAAATGCTATGCAAATACAATTGATCACAAATTAAGGCAGAATCACGAGTGAGAAGGTGAAACCTTCATAGGACAGGTCATCGGACTCTCTGTAGGTCATAGGACTCTCTCTCTCTCTCTCTCTCTCTCTCTCTCTCTCTCTCTCTCTCTCTCTCTCTCTATGAAAATGCTGACCTGTGTTGTAACCTGAGACTCTCAGATAAAGTTCACGGCCTGTTCTTTCACTCATTCTGGAGGGAAAGAACATGCTGTGTCCCTTGAAAGCATGCGTTTCAACAGACTTTAAAGGGGGATATGACCTTGTTTACTTTATGTATGGTTAATGTAAATGTCACCTTTAGTCTTTCAACTTTCGTTCACGCTGCAAATCTCCTATTCTACCACATCCCAAAGATGTTCTACTGGATTCAGGTCTGTTGACTGGGAAGGCCACTGAAGTTCATGAAACCAGTTTGAGATGACTTTTGCTTTGTGACATGGTGCATTATCATGCTGGAAGTAGCCATTAGAAGATGGGTAAATTGTGGCCACATGGTCACCAGTAATACTCAAATAGGCTGTGACATTCAAGTGATGATTGATTGGTATTAATAGGCCCAAAGTGTGCCAAGAAAACATTCCCCACACCATTACACCACCTCCACCAGCCTGGACTGTTGATGCAAAGCAGGTTGGGTCAGTTATAGAAATATGCAAACCAGCTCACTATTATGCCATGCTCAAAATCACTGACATCACATTTTTTCCCCATTCTGATGTTTGATGTGAACCTTACCTGAAGCTGCTGGCCACTGCTGCCACATGATTGACTGAATAGATAATTGCATGAATGAGTAGGTGTACAGGTGTTCCTAATAAAGTGTCCACTGAGTCTACACTAGTTTCAGTTGTTAGCCATCATCCTAATCACCAAAGCCAAGCTCACCTGACTCACTCAACACACCCAGAACCACAAGAAGAGATCAGATTTTTTAGTATTCCTTAACAATAGGTAGTCCTTGGAGTTAGACTGTGAGTAGAATAGCCGACCATTAGAAAAAACTATCCCATACAATTAGGCTATTTTTGTGGCAACAGCAAATCAGGAAGAAATGAGGAAATCATTTTTTCACATCCCTGTCATGGAACTCCAGGAGCTGTCAAGTCCAGGGCAAAGTTGCTAGATTAGATGGATTTCCCTCCAGGACTCTTGTAATCACACTGGATTGGGAAGAAATTGCCTTAGGCTGGAAGATTGACAGAGTTACAGTTCAGGCTGATTTACAGTCACCTGCTGTCCCGGAGACACTGCCATGATGCTTAAGGCTGCAACTCCTGGAGGGAAGAAACTGAGTGTTTATTTTCTTAATTATGTTATGCATTTATATGTACATATTTTTAGGCTCAGAATAACCTCACAGAGCTTGCTTTGTAATTGTTCATCTGCATTTAGCAGTCTAAAGGTTCCCAACTCTACTTAGATTTCATTCAATTTTATTGTAACTTTGATACAATTTCAAGAGTCAAGACAATAGACAAGAGTCATGCAAATTACAATTTGCAAGCTTGACAGCAGCTTGGGTAAAAGGAGTCTCAGGACTCACAAAGGTCTGTCTATCTAGACTAGAGAGTCTGGTACATGACCAAAAAGTACTTTGACATGAATGAGATTATTTGATTGACATTACAAATTACTAACCATAGCCCTGTGTCATCGTGGTACAATGGGTAGCATTTCTGCCTCACAACCCCAGGGTTCCCAGTGTGATCCTGAGTTTGGCTTATTCTCTGTGTGGTCTTTCTGTAAGTTGGTAGAACTTCATAATTAGTCTTGAACTTGCAGTTGTACCACTCAGACATAAAAGTTTATTCTCCCAGCTGTCAAATTAGACATAAACTGTTTTTTTTTAAAGCTGAATTAATTAGGTAAGTAGATAATATACTCACATATATTTTTTATGATTTTCTAGCTAGGATTTAAGGCTGTGGCTTATCAATAATACAGATTCTGACCGCAGAGCCACACTCTCAAATTCCTTTATCATTTAAATATTTCTTTGGAGATCTCTAGCTGTCAGGAAAGTAAAATCTGCAGTGTGATGAATAGTTTAAGGCTTTTCCCAAATAAAGTGTAAAAAAAAAAAATTGCTTTAAAGCCAAAGGCCGTAAAAACAATCAGAACTTTTAGTCTCTATTGAACTCTAAGCTTGGATTGTATTCTGATTCTGTGTAATTTAAAAAAAAAAAAAAAAAATTATTAATTAATTAGTGTGTGTGTGTGTGTGTGTGTGTGTGTGTGTGTGTTTTGTGACCATTAAGGACTATATTTAAGAATGTAATATTTAAAGACTTAGCACCAGTGGTACAGTTTGGTGTGTGGAGTTTGTGGCTTGAGTCTCAGGTGGCTTGTTGATGCTGAATGCTGAGGGTGCAGGAGTGCTTCCTTTTATAGCTGAGTGTGTAATCCCAGTTGTGTGATGTTTAAGTGCTATGCTTCCTCTTCTGAATGAGGCACCAGTGGCTCAGTGGTGTGGAATGAGGTTCTGTGTCTGACAATGGACCATGTAAGGATAATATATGTGTGGTGATGTGAGAACTCAGCAGATGTCACTGAATTCTGACAAAAAAAAAAATTGATTTAAAAATATTTTTTCTCTCTTTCTTAAGAAACCATATATGTGTGGCAGCCTGGGGAAACCCTTCACATTTTGAAATGGGGGAAAATTTCACTTAACATTTCCATTTCAACTGTCGCACTAGGAGCATTTTGATATTTTGACAGCTGGTATCAGGCTTATGCTCAACAACCACTGTAAAAGGAACACCTCTATGACTATATATGCATGCAATTATCCAATCAGCCAATCATGTGGCAGCAGCGCAATGCAGAATCATGCAGATAAAGGACAACAGCTTGATTTAAGGTTCACATAAAATATCAGCATGGGGAAAAATGTGATCTTTGATCATGGCATGGATATTGGTGCCAGATGAGCTGGTTGGAGTACTTCCAAGAAACATACAGGCTTAAACAGGCAAACTAATCTGAAGATAACTGAAAACAGGTGAACACAATAATGGTACACTAGGGCAGTGGTCACCAACCCTCGTTCTTGACGTCTACGTTCCTGCAGGTTTCATCTCCAACCAAAAACTAACACACCTGTTTTAGTTTCTCAAGAACTTCTTAAAGCAATGATTAGATGGTCAGGTGGGCATGACTATGGCTGGAGCTAAGGTCTTCTTTAAAGTCTTGTTTTATTGCACTAGGGAAATAAAACAATGACAAGATGGGGCTGAATGAAAGACTAGAATGAAAACAAAATGCACTTTGACAGTGATCAAACCAAAACAAAAGACATGGAAGCTTTTCCACTGAGGGGGAATTATATGACACAGAGTCCCCCTAAAGTGTCTAAAGGTTGGGGGACCTGAACCCCTGAGCAGAATATGCATTAGCTGCCAGTGTCCCCAAGGCAGGCATGACACAGAAGGATTGACGTCATCAGCAGAGCAGGGAGGCAGAGCAATGTCCTCAGCAGAGGAGGGAGGCAGAGCGTCATTTTCTGCAGAGCAGGGCACTGGAGCGATGACCTTTGGGGAAAAGGGAGGCAGAACTATGACCTCTGTGGAGCAAGGTACTGGAGCAATGACCTCAGGAGGCAGGAGGCAGAGTGATGACATCCTCACTGGGGTTAGGAGGCAGAGTGACAACGTCCTTGCAAGAGTCAGCAGGCAGAGCGATGACGTCCTCGCTGGAGCCATGAGGCAATGAGAAGATGACATCATCCGCAAAGCCAGGAGGCAGAGCTATGACATCATCTGTGACACCAGGAGGCGGAGTGACATTATCATCCATTATGCCAGAAGCCGGGGTGATGATGTCACCTTCAAAGCCATAAGATGGAGCAAGGACGTCATCCTCAAAGCCAGGAGGTGGAGCGAAGATGTCATCCACATAGCCTGGAGGTGGGGTGATGACATCATCTGCAGAGCCAGGAGATGCAGCAAGGACATCATCCTCTAAGCTAGGCGTTGGAGAGAAAACGTCATCCAATTAGCCAGGAGGTGGAGCAATGGTGTCCTCGCTCGAGTCAGGAGACAGACTAGACTGGACATGAGAGTTCTCAGGCTTGGACTTGGCTCGAGAGTGGTTACTTGAGTTACTGTAGCCTTTCTAGACAGTTCTCCTCTAACATCTCTCATCAAGAAGGCGTTATACTATACTTCCTTATATGCGATATACTTCTACTACTGTTATATATTTGCATTATTTACTCAACAGCGCTACATTATTTGTGATTCAGTATTGCTACTACATGACATTAAACTATTATATTACTGTATACTGTTACTTACTTCTATACTATAGTGCAGAATTTCCACTTATAGTATAGTTTCCACTTACAGTAAACTTATATGTAAGTTCAAACAAAAAGTAGACTGGTAAATAATGGCAGGTTTATGTTAAACTCATTAAATAGAAATACTGTAGGTACATTTATGAATTAATTTATTGTAGCAACATGAACATTATATCAATATGTAAAAGCTACATGAGGCTATAATTGCTTTTTAGAGTGCACTATAATGACCAATACTATCATTTATTACATTTTACTACTGCTATTGTATATACTACTATACTATCATACCATTATGTATTGCACCAATGACTGTATATGACTATTTACTATTATATTAATACATAGCAAATAACATGCTATAGTAATCTGTCTATCAGCCAGGCTTTATAATTCCACCTTGACTTGAGTCCCTGAACATTCCCTGAGTTTACCCGCAGGTGTGACTCACACTGACAAGACCATTAATAACCACATCACCTGCATGTACAACAGGAGATGCTTCTTTTAGGGTTCTTATCTTCCACTTTGCATGATGAAATTATACACTCAGCTCTTGCATCACCCTAAAATGCACTCAATTTTCTCACACACAGCTACTGGCGCTAAAAGTTGTTTATTCTTCACTTCTAACTGCAGGTGATTATCTATCATATGAAGTGTTCCTGACTTACTGGAGTCTGCAGCTGTGTTTCAGTGTTGATAAAATAATTTTTTTTAATATTATTATTTTAAATTCTTTTTAATAAACCATACAAATCAGGGTAATTGAGTCACTGGTTGTTCACATACCTCACATTCAAACAGACATAGGAACAAAACCTATTTGTCAGCCATTGGCTGTCAGCTGGCAGGGCGAGCAGGTTTTTTTTTATCACCTTTATACAACAGTAACAGCATTTATAGCTTGGAGCAATCTGTCTCTAAACTAAACTCCAGGCAATGCAGTTGAATTATGAAGTGAGTTTGTGGGATAAAGGTCTTCCCTCTGCTGGCTTTGATTACAGGATCAGGTCATGGTTAGAAGAAGCATGTTTTTAAAACCCCTGTAGCTTCTCCTTATTCAAAATAATGAAAAATATTTTTTTCAAGAGGAGGAAGTGTGATTAAGTTTAAATGTTTATTACACCTCAAATAATATAAGCAGTATTTTATGACCAGTAGCCTAATATATTATACAGCCTGTTTAACATATTTTTGAATACACAGACATATTGAATGATACGATAAACCATATCCTTATACCCCTAATAGATAAATAGATAGACAGACAAACAGACAGAAAGACATATATATATATATATATATATATATATATATATATATATATATATATATATGGATAAGCAGACTTTAAGTTAAACATACAGCCTTCCTCTTAGCAAGAACAATATTGGCTTTATATAGTTCCAAAACATTTATATAGTTGCAAACCTCATGATATACTTGAGGCATAAAAGTTGGCATAAGCCTAGGCTAAAGACAGTTTTTCCTAATGCCACACATATCATCTTACAATACATTTCTTTTGACAAGTCAATGAGGGCATCTACTGTTCACATCAGAGATCATTTTGAAAACAATCAATAAGAGAGATTTATTTAAGATTTATTTTATTTAAGTCACTATATCAGAATTCAGTGGGTAGAAAGTTTACATACACTAAGTTGACAGTCTCTTTAAACAGTCTGGAAGAGTCTAGAAATCGATGCAATGATTTTAGAAGCTTCTGATTGCCCGATTGTCATAATCAGGAGAAGCACTTGTGCCTTTTTGTCTTAAAAACATGGGGAAATCCATGCAATTCAACCAAGACCTCAGAAAAAAAAAACATGATGGTGCTCCACAGGTCTGGTTCCTCCTTAGGAGTAATTTCCACACAATAGTATGTACCACATGCATCTGTACAAACCATTGTTTAAATCTTTATATCTGAAGGACACCATCCCAGCTGTGAAGCATGGGGGTGGCAGCATGTTTATGTGGCATTTTGCTGGAAAGGGACTGGTGTACTTCAGAAATGACATAGTATCAACTTCCAAAGTTGTAACAAAATGGCTTAAAGACAACAAAGTGAAAGTATTAGAGTGGTCATCACAAAGCTCTGACCTGAATCACAGAGAACATTTGTAGAGTTAGCTGAAAATGCGTGTCTGAGCAAAGGAGGCCCATAAACACCAGTTCTGTCAGGAGGAATGAACAAACATTCCGGCAAAACATTGTGAGAAGCCTGTGGAAGGCTACCCCAAGAGTTTGATTCAAGTTAAGCAATTAAAAGGCATTGCCACCAAATATTTAGAGAAGTGTTTGTAAACCTATGACCCACTGAAAATAAAATAAAATAAAAGCTGAAATAAATCTGTATCTTAGCAATTATTTTTAAATGACCTTTTATAGAAATAAAGTAGATAGACTTATTTATTTAACACAGGAAATGGAGTTTGACGGTTTTAAGCCTAGATGTATGTAAACTTTTGGCCTCAACTGTACTTCGCTAACCAACTTGACTTAAAAAAAAAACTTTGTCTGTCTACTACTAAAGATATAACATTAATGTTAGCTAAGCAGGATAAGTAGCTGGTAATGATGAAGATGAACATGTATATATACTAGAGAAGCACTGATGCATCGGCCGATAAAGTCTATTTTTCACGCTCTCGGCTATCGGACGATAGTTTAAAAGCATCCGATGATCAGGGCCGATTATATCCTGTCAATCAAAAGAGGGTGGGAAAACACATCGATTTCATGCTGTGTGTAAAGAAGATGTCTCTTGTGTGGAATGATGACAAAACTGCAGTTTGTAAGCTCTGTAACCTCTACACTGCTAAAATTTTACACCAGAAGTGAGCAGTAGTGAAGCAGGAGTTTTGGAGTCGAGTCTATTTTTTTATTTTTTTTGCCACATTGTGTGAGCTGCTCACGTTGAATTAAAGCGCCAGTACACCGTTGAAAGATTTAAATGAAGATGAGTTGACAGAAAAGTATATATTGCACAGAAAAATATATTTGTAGAGTAGTGTATTTCATATCCAGTTAATGTTAATATATAAAAAAGTTTATATTATATATTACCATTTTGATGTCAGTGATGAAGTAGAAATGCTTTTGCTTGTGGTAATTGAGTGTGAAGCCTAACAGGAGGTTTTTTAGAATTCAGTCAATGTTAATATGAATTAATAACATTCAATAAGTTAAGAAATCTTACTTTAATCTTCAGAATTTATTTCATGTGTTAATGTTAATTAGAGTAATGTGTTTTCTGTTTATGAGACCAGCTACTGTGAAACAACTTGTTGAAATGGAGAGAATAAAGTTTTTAATATTTATGGCATTTGGCAGACGCCCTTATCCAGAGTGACTTACAGAAGTGCTTTGAAGTCTCTATCAATAAATACATCCTCATGCTGGTTCACTATGTCAGGAACTAAGAGTCTAAGAGTCTATCAGTCTCAAAACCCTACTGGGGAGGTAGTATAGTAGGAAAAACACACAAGACAACACTTAAGTGCTTCATGAAGAGGTAGGTCTATAGTTGTCGTTTGAAGACATCCTCAGCTTTTTGGACATTTAGGAGAAGTTCATTCCATCCAGAACTCCAGGAACCAGAACAGAGAAGAGCCTTGATGCATGCCTTCCATGAGAGATGGTGGGTCCAACCGAGCACTGCTAAAGGATCAGAGGGAAGGTGGTGCAGTGCGGTGTGTGATAAGTGCTTTAAGGTAGAACTTAGCCCAGTCTGAAGTCTCTTAGGTAGATTGGAACAAGTTTTCTTCTAGGATTCACTGTATTTGTCTCCATCCGTCCTGTCCTCAACCCTGTAGAGTTTCCCAGTCCCCAATGATAAACAACGTGATACTACCACAATCATGCTTCACGGTGTATATGATGTTCTCAGTGTGTTTGATGTATTGGCCCTCTTTGAAAATTTTGAACTGTACACAAATACCATGACATGGTATTTTGCCATATTGTTACAGGCCTAAAAATGGTGCTGGCACATAATGGAAATATAATGGAATAATGGAATATATGAACAACATTAGATTAAAATTCCAGATGAATTGAATTAGAAGCCCAAGCCTTGGTCCAATCCTGTTTTCCCCTTGTCCACTTCACCTTGGTCGAACCCCTTTGGCCACAATTTTAAAGGCTGCTTCATGTCTTCATATCAGCTCAGATTAAATGCATCACTGTAGACACTTTACACAACTTACCCAGAAGTCATTGCTGCAATCCAATACTTTTTTTTTTTCAAAATAGTGGATGAACCTGTTTAAGCAGGTGTAATAAAACAATTTCAACATCTGATCATATGTGTTTCAGATTGTGTTTTATTTCTCTGTACATCAGGTGATGAAACTTTACTCTGCTAGCTAATTAGAAACCAGTTAGTTAGCACAATATGACTGTACATAGTTCAAAGTAAACAGATTGTACAAATTGTAGCCAAATAGCTTCTGGAGCTGAGACGTCCACTGCTAGTTATCAACATGGACATTATATTTGGATTATATTTCACGTAAGAGCAATGTACACGCCCAGTGAATTGATGGTGTTTTTTTATGTATTGCATAATTTTTATACCACTGTGCTGTTGAATTCCCAAATCTGATTGGTCAGAAGGTGTTGATTGATTTTCTATAACACAGCAGCTTGGACAGTTGTGCCCTCTATAATTCAAATCACGTTTCTACAGTATCATATGTGTTCTATTTAATACGGTATATTTTCTATAGTATCAGCTAATTCACAGTGATTTGAATGGTGGATGCTCATCACTATGATAAACCCTAATGATAAACACATTACAAGAATGTGTCATTAGTTAACAAAGAAAAATCAATGATATGGTGAAGCTTTCTGTAAGGAGACATTTACTTAACATTTAGGGAAGGAGTCTCCAGTGTCAGCACATTGTAATGGTCAGTAAGTTTTCCTCCATGGGAAAGTCTTCAGAAAATATTGGTTTCCCAATATGTCTTAATAACTACAATGACTGTTTATAGCTATAACAGGAACTGACTTGTCTTGTGGATGTTCCACCAATTAGAAATGATTAAAAAGCACAACGTGTCATTTTTTAAACAAATTAAAATGTTTAATCATTGGCAGATTGCAGTGGTATAAAAGGAATAAAACACTTTGGGATGTGCTGTTAAAGGAAAACAATCAACTTCAGCATGGTAACAGTAACTCCACATCACTCCACCCTGCTGTTGATTATTTTCCTATAACAGCACACCCCGAGTGTCTTTTTCTTTACATATTGCACACAAAGCATGAAGGATGATTGACAAACTGAGATGATACACCAGTTGCATCCTTGGGGTCCTCAGAAGCACAGTATGCTTTTCTCATCCTTCCCAGTAGGGCAGCCTAAAGTTATATAACGGCCGAGAAAAGCAGCTTACCCCTGCTGTATCCTTGACACTGATACAAGGCTATGGCCTGTGCTTGGGTGTGAAGTTTGGCACTTTACAAGAACCTTTTGCTATGAATTTTAAGCATCTCAGGGAGCAGACACTGTATAAGATGACCCTGACCAGGATAATGCGCTTACTAAAGATGAATGGATGAACAAAGTGCTGCCTTCGGCCTGTTTTATACTGGAAGCTTTCAGTAGTCTTTTAAGATTATTACTTGTCACGCAGTATGAGATGATCCCAATAAAATCTTGGCTGAATTCTCTCACACACTGAGCGATAACATGTCTCCATGTTAGATTATATGATGAAGGGGTCATATAAACAGAAACATTCTTCAAAGTGAGCTTGAGGTAATAAGGACACTTTTTCTGTCCATTAGTATGTTTGGTTTACATTTTTCCATTGCTACTAGCTGACTTTTGCGTCATCCTATGCCGTCCCCCAATTGGTGGCCTTTAATTGCGTGTCACACTCTGAAATTTTAATCAAAAACTTATGACACTGCTGGAACTATTTTGTCACTAGCCATCTTTGGTCACAGTGGCACTAATCAGCTCTCAGTGAGGACGTCACATTACGCATTGTAAGACCGACGTGCTGAACTCACAAGCAAAGAATTATTTTACGAGGCATAACTGCAAAATCAGGCCGTATATTGTACGGTGTAAAACCGACAGTTGTTCAAAAACAATCCTGTGGATTTTATGCCAATATTGTAATTGCTGTTAATTATAGGATTTTGTTCGCAGTGGTGTTAATTACATGATTTCAATGGCAGTGAACAAACATTTATTATTAACTATGATCGCAAGCACCTCCCACTTTTGACTGTGTTCCCACGCCTGTGAGTTATTTCACCATTCGTGTGCTGTAGGTGTCGCAAACATCTGAATGGAGAAAGCGAGTCAACCAGGACATGTTAAAAACAGCATTGAAACCCGAGAAGAGTTGTAGACAGATTGGAACACAATCACTACGTCAGCAGTTGTGTGAATCATACAAGGGTGAGACAAACAGACAGAAAGAGACAAACAGAGAGACTGTGGGCACTTGAACAATTGGAATAAGCTCCAGACTGAACACTGAGAGTGATACTAATATTGCACTCATTGTCTTTTGCATGTAAGGCCTTCTGAGCGAACAGGTCACGTAAGGCTGCGTCCCATTTCACAAAGTCTGTTCGTCGGATTAGCGATGAAACTGCTGATCCCTTTTTTTTAGGGGGTGAGTCATATCGGTTTGTACAAATCCCCTGTGATATCACACAGCGGTTTCTCATTTTAGTTCTGTACAGATTCTTATGTCTTATGCGATGAGTGTAATGATACCCTTCTTCCTTTCTCATTAAATAGTTCATTGAAGGGTTCATTAAGGACAATTAGGATCAATTTGATCTTTACATACACAGCAAAATCCACAGAATTAACACCTACAGTGATGAGTTCATTCTTACTACTAACACATACTCTGCTGATTTACGTATGAACGAACACCTTCACTGGTGCATTACATTTACAACATTGTCACTGTCACATTGTAGCTTTAACGCTTAAGGATAACATTTAAATGAACACATACCTTGTCAAACATAATTAAATAAATCAATCAGTAGATAAACAAACAAATAAATAAATGGATTTATGAATGAATGAGTAGGTTCTTACAATTCTAAAATAATGCCTACAACACTGAATTAGTCCCTGCAGTGGTGATTGTTTTAACCTGTTTTGTGTTCTGCAGACATGACACACAGTTTCATTTAACCCTTTCAGTGTTAACACAAAAAAATTATAGGGTGCTGGTTTAAGGTACTGAATTAACTCTTACGTTGTAGAATTACCACTTACAAGGAATTAAAATATGCCATTTTGAATGAACTCTTGCGTACGTGCTTGCATTAAGTCTTGAGTTAACTCTTACAGTATGGAATTAACACCTGTATTAACTACCATCCTACAGCATTAAACGGGCCCTTACAGCTTATTGCTGATTTTGTGGGTGCTGTGTTAAATTAGCATCTGATTGCAGACATGGACTTGTAATACCCCTGCTGGATAGACATTATATGGAAGATCTTAATTCTGAAATCTGTATAATAATAATAATAATAATAATAATATTAATAATAATAATAATAATAATAATAATAATAATAATAGGGCTTAGATATAAACATATAATTCCATGGGCTGTAATGTAACACTTTATTATAATATATTAATTCATTTATTAATTGATTATAACATTAATTTTATTATTTATGAAATGAACATTAAAGGTGTTAATTCTACAATGTATAAGTCAATAAGTAAAAGCAACATATTACTACTAGTAATAATAATAATAATAATAATAATAGTAATGTATAAATCACGTTTTGAGTACAAAAATCTGAAAGTGCTTTAAAATGCAACACTATAAGTTAATGCTGTATAAATTTATTTTACATTAAAGGTGTTAATTCTACAATGTAGAAGTTAATAAAAGCAACATAATAATAATAATAATAATTATTATTATTATTATTATTAATAATAATAATAATAATAATAATAATAATAATAATAATAATGCAATACTTTAGAAGTAAACAGTGTATGAGTGAACATTAAAGGTGTGAATTCTGCACTGTAGAGGATTTTACTGTGTATTTGAGCCACTGCTACCTCGCTCCTACTTGTTGCGCGCGACTTCAGCGGATTCCGTTCCTGCTGAAAGGTGTGAGTCTGCCCAAGCTGATTTCCGCCGAGTCCGTGACCACGACATCCTCGTCTTCCTCCTCTTCTTCCTGGCGCGAGAGCTGCGATATTCGGTCAAACGTGACCTCGTGGTCCGTGCACTCCACCACGTTGGGGATGATGTTCACGTACGCGTCGGCGATCTCCTTGTGCACCAGCGTGTCGTGGTTGTAGGACACGAACTCGTTGCTGATGTTCACGGTCTCCACCGGCGTTTTCGCGCACAGACGCCTGCAGCCCAGCAGGCTCGCGAAGGCTCTCCGGAACTCGGCGTTGAACGCGTAGATCACCGGGTTGAGCGACGAGTTAGTCCAGCCGAACCACACGAACACGTCGAAGGTCGTCTCGCTGACGCACGGAAGGCCCGCGCGCCTGTCACCGCTGTTCTCTCTGTGTCTCGCGCAGAACGGGACCATGCAGTTGAGGATGAAGAACGGAAGCCAGCAGCACACGAACACGCCCATGATCACGGACAGGGTCTTGAGCACTTTGGTCTCGCGGTTGATGGAGGTTTTGAGAGTGCTGTGCTGCTGTTGTTGGTGCTGGCACTCGAGCGCGCGGCTGCCGGTCCTGCAGCTCTGCGCGTGTTCCGCCGCGCGCTCCAGCGACGCGATTCGGCCTATCTGCATCTGTGCGATGCGGTAGATGCGAGTGTAGGTCACGATCATGATCGCTACGGGGATGTAGAAGCTCACGAGCGACGAGGAGATGGCGTATTCCCGGTTTAAGCTCGAGTCGCAGTTGTTCTGTTCCGCATCCGTGAGAGCGCGCGCTGTGGTGCCGGTGCCGGTGCCGTTAAACCCTCGCACGATCTCTGCTCCGCTGCTGGCCTTGTGCCAGTTCAGCTGTATCGGAATGAACGAGATGAGCACGGATAGAGTCCACGTGACGCCGATCATGACAAATGCGGCGCGCTGGGTCATCTTGCGCTCGTATCGGAAGGGGCTCGAGATGGCCCAGTACCTGTCCACGCTGATCACGCACAGGTTGAGGATGGACGCCGTGGAGCACATGATGTCAAACGTGACCCAGATGTCACAGAATGCGCCAAACGGCCAAAACCCCGCTACTTCCGCCACGGCTTTCCATGGCATCACGAGCACGGCCACGAGAAGGTCAGACACCGCGAGAGACACGATGAACGTGTTGGTGACCTTGGAGCGCAGGTGGCGGAAGCGCAGCACGGCCGCGCACACCAGCACGTTGCCGAAGAGCGTGCACAGCACAAGCGCCGAGAGAGCGCATCCGATCAGCACGCGTAGCGCCAGATCGCGGCGGCCGTCGTCGCCGTCCTCCTCTTCCGGCTCACTCCGGTTCCGCATGGTCACGGCGGACGGTGTCAGGTGAGCGCGTGCAGCGGTCGCAGGGACGGTACGGCATCCGTTCCGCTACTGGAGAGGAGCACGCGCGCGGGCAGCGCGGCAGCTGAACGCGCCATTTTGGACTTTAAAAAAAGTTCTTTAAATGTCCTGAGTCACAACATCATTTAATGCCACTTTTTTTTAACCAAAAAAAAAAAAAAAAAAAAAAAGGATGAGCTTCCGTGACACCTCAGAGCTCTGAGCGCGCGAACTGAGAACCAGATCCGCGTCAGAGAGAGAGAGAGAGAGAGAGAGAGCGCTAGCAGGGGAGGGATAGAATAGAGAGAAACGCTTAAAATAGAGCGAGGTGGGGGAGAGAGGTTGGAAGAGAAAAGACAGGGAGGGAGACATGGAGAAAAAGAGAGAAATAAAAGAGAAAGAGAGAGGGAGGGACAGAAGGAGTGTGAGAGAAAGAGAACAGGAACGAGAGACAGAGACAGAAGTAAAGGAATACAGCTAGAAATGTTTGATTTAATATGTATTTGCCTTGCAGAGCTTGAAAACGAGCTTTTATTAGATAAATATGGTCCTTTTTTGTATAGAAATATAACAAGAATATAACAACCATGGAAAAATTACTCAGTAGAGCTTTAAAATTATTGGCAACCTTGTAAAGATGGGTAGAAAGATTATGAAAAAAAATGACTAGTTATTTAGCTTAATCTCACATTAACCTTAATTTGAAGTGAATTTATTCAATTACAAAAAAAAAAAAAAAACTTAACTTAGAAACAAAACCACAAGTCAGTTATTAGCATTTAGTCTTTTTTGTGAAACCTCCCTCTTCTCCTATAGTACAATGCTTGATGAGACTGTAGAATACAGAGCAAGGAATCTACAAGCACACCTTAATGCAGGATCTGTTCACATCTTTCAGGGTCCTGGACTCTCCTCTTCAGTTCACCACACAGGCTTTCAACAGGGTTTCGGTCAGGGGACTGGGAAGGCCATGTCTTAATTCTGTGAACACTGAAGCATTTTTTCATGTGGATTTGGTCATATGTTTTGGATTATTGTCCTAGTGGAAGACCATATCCCATTTTGCCCACTCTTGCAGAGGCAGCCGGATTTTAATTAAAAATACATGAATAGAGTCCATTATGCCATGTCTAAACAAGGGGCCTCATTTATCAATCTTTTAGTAAAATTGTGTCTAAATCTTTGTTGCATAAGCCAAGAAGAGGGAAAAAAAAAATCTACCAGATTTGAAAAAGTTTCGGAAAGGCTGATTTTCTTCACACTCATGCGCTTATGTTGATGAATACCAATCACCCGCAAATTACCAAGCATGCAAGGCACAGCTAATTTGCATTTAGTAACACCCACAAAACTCCATAAAAAGCAAAGCTCTGTGCCAAATGCCAAAAAAAAAATTACTTTCTTATAAGAAGAGGTGGATGTTATTTTGAGTCATGTCTATGTCAAGAATATATATATATATATATATATATATATATATATATATATATATATATATATATATATATAAAATATTTAACAGCACCTGAAAAGACCAGGGTCTGGAGGCAAATTACAGAAAAGGTTAATTAGGTGTGAATTAAATTGTGATGGCTAGACAAGTGGGACAGAGCATTTACAAAATGGCAGGTCTTTTGGGGTGTTCCTGGTATGCAGTGGATTGTACCTACCAAAAGTGGTCAAAGGAAGGACAACCGGTGAACCAGCAACAGGGTCATGGGCGCCCAAGGCTCACTGATGCGTGTGGGGAGCGAAGGCTAGCCTGTCCGGGCCGATCCCACAGAAGAGCCACTGTAGCACAAATTGCTGGAAAAATGCTGGCTATGATAGAAAGGTGTCAGAACACACAGTGCATCACAGCTTGCTGCATACAGGGCTTCGTAGCCGCAGACCGATCAGAGTGCCCATGCTGCAAGGCCAGATTATGCATATATGGGATTGACCAGCTAATGGGGGGCACCAAATGATTAAGATAACGACTAGACCTTTAAAATATTTGTCATATTTTCTATATATATTATTTACTGGAAGAGTTGCAAACAGATACAAAATGAACAATTAATTCAATATATTTATAGAGAGAGAATTAAAAAATATATGTATATAAAGAATTGCGATTGGATGTACGTGCCCCCCCCCAGTCTGAGTTGAGTCCACAATGACGCAGTGGAGCTGGCGCCAATCTATCTATCATATCAGACAAATTCGCAATGGATAGGAATCAATTGAGCGGTTGTGTGCAACACAAACTAAAAAAGGTCAACTATCACAGCACAATGCACGTTTTTTCCCTTGGATTTAGAAAAAAAAACTTTAATGATTTAATTAACGACTTTTCATGCACAAAGTCAGTAAGTTAAGAGTTATTTGCCAATAGTTCTGGGCAAATATGTGATGCTTTTGTCGATTTCATATTTGTGGAAACAGTTTTCTCTTTTAACTGGTTGCTCAGTTAGTGATGCTTGTAAAGTCTGTATGTTTCGCTGTTTGTGTTTCGCTGCTGTGTGTCTCTGAGGTGATGAATTCAGCTATTGATATGTTGCTTGCAACAGTCTTTCTTGGCCTTGCATTATTTGGTACATGTGTGGAATGATTTTTTTTTTTTTTTAAATACTCTGTAATGGTTTTGCATGTAGTCCTCATACAGTCCATTTATGATAGAAATAATGATATTTAGCATGACATGTTGCATTCATTTAGCATTGAGCTGCATTCAGATTTGAGCATCAGTAAGGTCTACAGTGACATTTGTAGGCCCATATGTATGGTATCAGGTTTTTTTGGTTGGGTCTTACATTTTTCTGTAGTATGTGTGGTGAGCCTGTACTTTAGCTATAAGTTCATGTAAATCTATGGTATTTATAGCCATAGTAAATTTCACTTTTTTATGTGTAAAGTGGGAGGGGGGGCACTTCAAGTGTGATCACCCTTGGACACCACACTAATCCGGGCCTGCCACGTTGACCCCCATCCACTGCCGAAAGTGCCTACAGTGGACATGTGAGCATCAGAACTGGACCATGGAGCAGTGGAAGAAAGTGGCCCGGTCCGATGAATCATGTTTTCTTTTACATCATGAGGACGGCCGGGTGCATTTGTGTCACTTACCTGGGGAAGAGATGGCACCAGAAGGCACAATGGTTAGAAGGCAAGCCGGTGGAGGCAGTGTGATGCTCTAGGCAAAGTTCTGCTGGGAAACCTTGGGTCCTGGATTTCATGTGGATGTTACTTTGACACGTACCAGCTACGTAAACATTATCGCAGACTGTACACCCAAAGTACATCCCTTTAAGGCAATGGTATTCTCTAATAGCACTGGCCTCTTTCAGCAGGCTAATGCTCCCTGCCACACTGCAGAAATGGTTTGAGGAACATGGCAAAGAGTTCACGGTGTGGACTTGGCCTCCAAACTTCTCAGATCTCAATCCGATCGAGCATCTGTGGGACGTGCTGGACAAACAAGTCCGATCCATGGAATCCCCATCTCGCAACTTACAGGACTTAAAGGATCTGCTGCTAACGTCTTGGTGCCAGAAACCACAGCACACCTTCAGAGGTCTTATGGAGTCCATGTCTGAACAGGTCAGTCAGAGCTGTTTTGGCAGCACATGGGGGGACCTACACAATATTAGGCAGGAGGTTTTAATGTTATGGCTGAGCTACTGGGGTTCATGAAAATAGTACGATTTGAAGCCAGTCCGCTGAGGTTTACATTAGTTAGTCTTCTTATGTGTAAATGTACAAACACTCATGAGCATGAGTAGGAGAAAAATGTTTTTCCAATATTACGCCTCATTGTGAGTGGGGACTGAATGCATTTACACCCTCCTCCAGGCAGGTTCATAACCATATTTACATTTTTCCATAACCCTCTTTGTCAAAGGGTGCCTTCAAGCATGAACATGCCACTCTGAGGAAACTCACTGTCACCCCTTCATCACCCCATGTAAAACTTTCTAGACCACCAGTGATAGGGTCTCGAGTAGGTTAAATTTCATTCCTCTGTTCAGTGAAGCATTAAGACATCGGATCTCGGATTCATATTAATCAGTGTGGCACAGAAAGCATACTGCAGTGACTCCACATACATAAACACACACACACACACACACACACACACACACACACAACGTGCAGGTTCATTGATCAAGTAGGCAAGGTCACACCACACACCAGAATGAAAGCACACAAAAGCCGGTGTGTCTGGTCCTTAACACCACCATATTAACAAGATGAAAGATTATATTATACTCCCAGACGGAATGAAAATGAAAAAAATTACCATCTTTGTGGCCCAAAGATAATTGACATCAGCAGAAAATCATCCTACTATGCTTTTTGGCTTATTGAATTAGATTATTAAATTAGTCTTAGCAGCGACAGATTAAACACCAATGTATAACAGAATAGCAACTCAGGAAGAAAAATAAATTTATACAAACTTTATACCTGCCATTGTCATGTAATGGACACTTAGGACATAAGGATATGGTGCACTCTAGTGGCCATGGTAAATGTATTGTACACAATGATAAGGCAAGAAATTCAGTGTTCAAAGCTTGCCATTTTTTGTTTAGCTTTATCTATAAAAATGGACAAAAGAAGTGATTCAGCTCATAATATAGTTCCAACTTGTTGTGCAAAACGATACTGAGCTGAACAATATTGTCTAAGTGATAATTTAGGTACAAAATTTGCACAGTGCTAAACTGGACGTTTCATTGTTTTCACTATTTCATTAAGTGTCATAGCTCCAGTGAAAGACTAAAGAACAAACTTGGATATAAAACATTTGGAGAAAGCAGCAATTTTTTTTTTAACGATCCCTTTGTTAGCACCAATTACAATGATGAGTTTAGTGTGAAAAACATAATTTATGAACATTTTATTCATCTTTAATAACTGGTGGACTAAACACAGATGTCAGTAGTTGACTTTTAGACTCTGATTGCATTTTCTGTAGCATTTTCATTGCGAGTCCCAGCTGAAGGAAGAGTCAGAGTGGAGGGCAGGCCTTAGAGGATGGGGAGGAGCCTTAGAGTTCAAAGGAAAGGGCTTGGATATGAAATGATGCGCAACACTAGAGCGCAAATCTGGGAGAGAAGAAGAAGAAGAAGAAGAAGAAGATGAAGAAGAGTGTGAGGAGAACAACGTAGTGGAGGCAGCGTCATGAGAGGGCGGAGCTTGCCTGGAACTTTCCAGAGGAGGCGGGGCAGAGGCAGGATGAGGAAGAGTACAGAGTTCACTCTGATTGTGGGAATGAGGAGAGTGTGGAGAATGAGTGGTGGTTATGGTGTGCAGTTGAGTGTGTGTAGGGTCAGCCTCAGTGTGACAGGGCGTAGAGCGTGTGTCTGTGGAGGTGTGTGTTGGCGTGTTGCAGTGAGAGTTTCGGTGACGGCGTAGCACTGCAGTGCGTGTGAAACCTTTCCCGCAGGTTTCACACACGTACGGACGCTCACCCGTGTGTGAACGCACGTGCCGCTGGAGGTCACCTGATCCGGCAAAGCACTTACCTAAAAACAGGTGAGGTTAAAGTGGTACACTCCAAGTGTTTAGAGGAATTCAACAGTGCTGGTACATTTAAATAACACACTGTATTGCAGACACCTTAGCATTATTAAAGCACTGAATTATACGATGTTGGGTAAAAAGGATGGAACCAAATGTCCCAACAAGGTTTGAAAAGGTAGGTGTGTGTGTGTGTGAGAGACTCACCACAGGTCTGGCAGCAGTACGGTTTCTCTCCTGTGTGTCTCATTGTGTGTTTGATTAGTTTTCTCTGCATGTTGAATGACTTGCCACACTGATCGCAGGTAAACTCTTTTTCTGAACTGTGAGTCTTCTTATGCTCCTTCAGATTACTGAGGTTACCAAAACCTACACACACACACACACACACACACATACACACACACACACACACACTTTCAGTTTTCCTATAAGAGCCTCCTGTTTCAAACAGGAGCTGATGGAAACATTACACCTGTTTTATTTCAGAAGTATAAATGTTAGTAAGAAGTCCTGCTGCAGCTCCTATCTGTGAGATGCACCAGAGTGAACGGATTGGGAAGATGAATCATCTTCCTGGAACATGCTGTGCGGTTTTGGCCAGAGGCAGGAGAGGCTCTTCCCTCCCTTTATATAGATGCAAGCGCTTTGTATCTGCTGTGATCAGTGTTGTAATCTACTACACTATTTTAGTCAATGAAATCTAGAGGTTCTGGTCCTTTTTCCTTCAATTTATCCACTAGGTTCTTTTTAAAGTTTCTAAAAAAAAAAGCAAACACAATAACCTGTAGAACCAAAAGTCCAAAGGGTTCAATCTCCTCCTTACAGCTTTAACTCCTAACCCTAACCCAAATAACGCTGTACAGCACATAACAACACATTAAACACACATCTCCAGCCTGAAACACATTGAGTTGTCTCCACCCCATGGACCTTATGTTCTGCAGCAAGGGGGTACTAGCTCCTTCATGGATGTGTGTTATAATAAAAGTTCTGCAGTGGCTGGAACTATCACATCCTTCATAAGGAAGCATAGTTAATAGTGTTTCTCTAATGAGCACAGTAATTATGCTACATACATTTGCATTTGGCTAACGTTTTTTACCCAAAGCAACTTGCAGTTGAGACAGGATACAAGTGAGCAGTTGAGGGTTAAGGATCAGGCTCAACAGTGGCAGCTTGGCAAAGCCTTCTGATCAGTAGCCCAAAGCCTTAACCACTGAACTACCACTTCCCATTTGCCACTGAGTGTTACATTAATCTAACAAGACAGACCTCACGATAATATCACCGCGCTGTTATCAAACAAGAAAGGATTTCTTCAATTGTGAAGCATTAACATACATACTCAGATCAGAAGAGCCTGTTATGGAGTCTATCTAGCACTGTGTGCAGGACCTCTCACTTTGCCTCAAGCGTAACCCTCACATTCACACCACTAGCAGGGAACAAAGAGACAGGTAACTGTTCATTTTCTATGTACATGCTCAACATGACAAAATAAAGCTTCAAAGGAAGTAGCAGAACTCGTTGCCGCCTCTGGCGTGTGTATGAACACTCTATGGCAAAAAAAAAACACTCTATGGTGACTGCTCATTTTCATCTGGAAACAATGTAACTGACAGATTTGACATATTTGTTTCTTTGTATACATTACATTTATGGTATTTGGCAGACACCCTTATCCAGAGCGACTTACATTTATCTAATTTATACAACTGAGCAATTGAGGGTTAAGGGCCTTGCTCAAGGGCCCAACAGTGGTAGTTTGGCAGTGCTGGGGCTTGAACTCCTGACCTTCTGAGCAGTAACCCAGAGCCTTTAACCACTGAGCCACCCCTGCCCATATACGTAAGCAATGCTGCTACTCTTACAGCATAATTTCATCAAAATGCTTCGAACAGGGGTATCAAAGATTCAGCCAAATAAAGTCAATTATCCATTCCACTAAATTATAGAGTCCATGTTTTTGAATTAAACTCTCTGGGCAAAATAGAGCACTGATGTATAATGCTTCATTTAGCATGCTGAAAATCTAAGTGCTATATCCATGCCTTCTTAACTAATTTCGAGGTTTCACAGCAACAGGGACGAATACTGTAAGAAATTCCAGAGTCTGCTGGACAAGTGGGTTTTGATCTGGTGTAATCTCAACCAAAAAAATCTTCTTCCCCACACCTTGACGTGATACGTTGTTGCAGCAAATGTCCCATTCATTGTTGTCAGAAAGCAACATCCAGCCTCACGTTCAAACTTACACCAAGAGGTTAATTAAATCAAGGCATTGAGCAAATCAAGCAGTTAACCAAATCATAGAATGAGAATAAGAGTAGATTAAAAGGGACCTTCTCAGTCATAAGGATAACAAAGTGGTGATCATTCATGCTCCAGAGGTGTATATTGCAAAATGTTTTAGATGCTCTGGGTTCAGTCCGAGTACTCAGTACCTTTTTTAAATATTACATGGGTTATCTTGTGTAGTTTCGTGATATATAATCCCAGCTCCAGGATGTAAATCCCCTTGTTTGTGGGGGTGTACTTCGCAGTCTTTGGTTTCCTCCCATGGAACATAAAAAACAAGATTGGAGGCAGATTTGTAAGTACAGTGGTTATAAAAGTCTACACACCCCTGTTAAAATGCCAGGTTTTTGTCATGTAAAAAATGAAACTGAGATAAACCATGTCAGAACCTTTTCTACCTTTATTGTGAAATTTTAACCTATTCATTAAAGTGACAAACAATACAAATCATTTTAGGGCGAAAAAATAAACAATAAATAATTTACAATAACCTGGTTGCATGAGTTTGCACACCCCTAAACCAATACTTAGTTGAAGCACCTTTAGATTTTATCACAGCATTCAACCTTCTGGGGTAAGACTCAATCAGTTTGGCACGTCTTGACTTGCATTCTAACTCTGTATACTAATTAATATTTAAAATGAGTTTGAATGTGTTTGGTTGATTCTAAACACTGCTATATTTCCAATTATTATTTATGAGTGTGCACACATATGCAACCAGGTTATTATACATTTTTTATTTTCCATTTTTTCCCCCCAAAATTGATTCTTATTGTTTTTCACTTTAATTAATAGGTTCAAATTTCACAATAAAGGTAGAAAAGCTTCTAACGTGATTTATCTTGGTTTAATTTTTTTACATCACAAAAACCTGACATTTTAACAGGGGTGTGTAGACTTTTTATATCCACTGTATGATTAAGTGTGTGAATGTGGGTTTACATGTTGTCCTGCAATGGACTGGTGTCCTGTCCAGGATCAATTCTTCTGGCTTGCGACAGATCCACATCAACCCTGACCAGTGTAAAGTGTTTACAGAAGATAAATGTACAAATTAATGAATGTATTGTAGTTACAGTCACAATCAAAATTTGGAGTTCTGGCATGTAAACCTTCTGCGTTTAGTACGCACCATACTGTGCTCACTGAAACCTCAGTGCCTGTCACCACCAACTCTTGCTGCAGGTCTTCTGCAGGCAATAAAAAGCCACTTCTCAGAAGAAGTCTGCCCCATCCAGGTATTTCATCTATTTTCTAACCCTAGCCAGTTCAGTTATTTCATGTGTTTACATTTATATTCATGGCATTTGGCAGACGCCCTTATCCAGAGAGACTTAAGGGCCCAACAGTGGCAGCTTGGGGGTGCTGGGGTTTAAACTCACAACATTCCAATTGGTAGTCCAACATTTTAAACCATTGAGCTACCACTGCCACTATGCCAGCTCAAGCACACCTGGTGCAACTAATGAAACCCTTGATTAGTTGAATCAGGTGTGCTTGAGATAACACCTGTTTTGCATATTTGTGCTGTAGTGAGGCATTCTATCCAGGGGGTTGAATCATTTTTAAATGGAATCATTTTGAATAATTTTGAATCATTATAAGTTGCATTTTCAGTTGAATTTGTGGAAACCACTTCACTTTGGGGAAAGCATTCATCAAACTATTTCAATTGCTTTTGTTTGATTTATTCACTGCAAACAGCTGAAAGTCATTTTGTACATTTTGACAATAAACCTGATTTGCATTGGGGGTTGAATCATTTTGATTGCAGCTGTGTATGCTTTGTTGTGATATGTGATGTTCCATTCGTTTGTGCATTCAGAATGTACATTTCAAATCAATGCATATAAATGAACACATGTAAGAGGAGTTGTTGATATGTTACTGGACTACTCACGTTGTTTTTTGTTTGTTTGTTTGTTTTTTTTACATTTGATTAAGTGTAGTGTGGCCCCTTACTTAAAATAAGTTTGACATCCCTGGTTTAGACAGAAACCTCTTTTCAATATCTGAGCAGCTAATCAGTGTAAATGGCGAGACATGGGATTGCCTCTCAGCTGTGTATGAGGCAGCACGACTGGGAGGATCTGCTGCACGGCTGCTTGTTGAAGATGTACTGTATGAAGTCAATGTACTGTATTATGGGAGATCAGTTATCAGGATATATGCAAATTAATATTCTTAATGAAGCACAGATGCCTCAGGCACAGCAACATTAACGCAGGCATGCTTACTGTATTCTTCATGCACATTCAAATTTCTTACGAAATGCTCCTCATACGTAGTCTAATGCTGTTTTGTTAATAGAATCACATAGTAAGATTTCATGAAATAATTTCCATGGTCAGAATATCCCAAACATTGTCTGTTTTGAGCCTTTTGGGAGCCAAATGATTTTGATCTTGTTGGTGAGCTGAGTCAAATGATCTGATGCACTAAAAACTACTAAACTACAGTACATGAGGTATGCAGTTTTCATATACTATTTCATGATTTCATTATTATGTGTAAATGGTTGCTCCCTTCATTATGAGAGCTATTAGCAAGCTAAAAATTATTAAATTAACAGAAGGGCTGAATATGATTATAAATATGAATGACTAGTGGCGAGTGTCTTTCACAATAGCTTGTGACTTGGGCAAGCAGAAAATTAGCCATGTAGGTATGTTTTATAGAATATAAAAAAAACTTCTTAAGTGTTAACATACAGCATATTTAGGGAAAATACAAAAAAAAGGATGATATACAGGATCTTTTTCATGTTTGTGTAGCCATTAGATTTTTAGAAATGTTTAAAAATGTGTCTTTTGTGCTTTTTTGCTAAGCACCAACAAATTTTCAGAATACCTTTTTTTTTTGCAAATCAATGACTTGGCAACAAATAAAAACAACAAAAAAACAATGCAAAATCCAGCAGGCAAAGCATAAACAGGAGAATCATTGTTCCTATGCTGCTCAGCAACATCCACTTACTTTCAAATTTAAATCAGACAATGCTGCCAGAAAATACTAATTAGAGTAATCCTATTTAATTTCTTTGCTGCTGGAAAAATTCTAATTAGCAGCTACAAAAAAACAACAAAATAATATTTGTATAATATGCAGAGGCGGTTGTATAAATTAGCTAGTAAGTCTAAGCTCCCTTAAAATGGCATCAATATATAATAAGGATTCATTTGTTGCATCCACATCAGGTTATTTCCTGTAAGCTAAAGTCTTAAGACATATTATTTTGGACTTTTGTGGAGCCAAGTGCAACAGCACACCACTGGTTGTAAGAAAAATACACAGAATGGTATGAAGAAGGGAGTATTCGGAAGAAACACGGCATGAAACCAGTAGAGCATTATGAACATGAAACACTTGATGCCTTACTATATGCCTTTAAGTGTACAGTGGATGTAAAAAGTCTACACACCCCTGTTAAAATGGCAAGTTTTTGTGTTGTAAAGAAATTGAAACAAAGCTAAATCATGCCAGAACTTTTTTCAGCTTTATTGTGAAATTGCAACATATACAGATCAAGTGACAAACACCCAGAAATATTTCTGGGAAACAAAAGAAAAACAAAAAACTTCCAATACCCAGCTTGCATAAGTGTGCACACCCTTTTATAATTGGGAATGTAGCAATGTTCAGTATCAACCAATCACATTCAAACTCATGTTAAATATTAATTAGTATACACCTGCCATCAATTAAAGTGACTGAATACCCCAAAATAAAGTACAGCTGTTCCTATAGGATCTTCTTGACATCCAACTTTTTTTTTTGGTAACATCCAACTGGAAAAGCCATGGGCATGTACAGGATCTCATTGTTGGAAAAAAAAAGTTTAAAAAAAAATTCCAAAGCATTGGATATACCATGGAACACTGTAAAGACAATAATCAACTGGAGAAATCAAGTGGAGAAAATATGGTACGGCAGTGACGCTACTAAGAACAGGACTTTCCTCGAAAATTTATGAGAAAACTGGTCAGGGAGGCTGCCAAGAGGCCAACAGCAACATTAAAAGAACTGCAGCAATTTCTGTCAAGTATTGGTTGCTCCCTACATGTGACAACAATCACCCGAATTCTTCATATCTCTGGGATATGGGGTAGGGTGGCAAGACGCATGCCTTTTTTAACCAAGGAATAAATTAAAAAAATATATCCAGTCTCTCAAAACCATGTGGAATAATGTGTTTTGGTCTGATGAGACCAAAGTTTAACCTTTTTGGCCATAATACCAAAATATATGTTTGGCAGAAAAAAACAGCACATCGTTAAAAGAACACCATCCCCATGGGGAAACATGATGGTGGCAGCATCATACTTTGGGGCTATTTTTTTTCAGTTGGAACTGGGGCTTTAATCAGGGTGGAGGGAATAATTAATAGCTCCAAATACCAGTCAATTTTTATGCAAAACATTAAGGCTTCTGCTAAAACACTTAAGATGAAGAGCAATTTCACCTTTCTGTATGACAACCACCCAAAGCAAACCTCCAGATCAACAAAGGAATGGCTTCACCAAAACAAGATCAAGGTTTTGGAATGGCCCAGCCAGAGTCCAGACCTAAATCCAATCAAAAATCTGTGGGGTTACATGAAAAGGACTGTGCTCTGGAGACGTTCAGCCAATTTGACAGTGTTAGAATGTTTTTGCAAGGAAGAATGGCAAAATATTGCTAATATTGCTAAGTCAAGATGTGCCAAACTGATTGAAATGATTGAATGCTGTGATACGCTCTAAAAGTGCTTCAACTAAGTATTGGTTTAGAGTCATGCAAACTTATGCAACCAGGTTATTGTACTTTTTTTTTTCCACCCTAAAACGATCATTATTGTTATCACTTTAATTAATAGGTTAAAATTTCACAATAAAAGGTAGAAAAGGTTCTGACATGATTTATCTTGGTTTCATTTTTTTACATCACAAAAACCTGTCATTTTAACAGGGGTGTGTAGACTTTTTATAGCCACTGTATGTGTGTGTGTGTGTGGGTGTGTGTGTGTATAGTTTGCACCACATTATTATGCCAGTGATGAGATCTCATGATATAATTCATATATAATAAATTTATAGTTTCATTGTCGAGCTACTGATAGATATATTTCAGCTCTCCCATCTAATAACACCACCAGCCATCACTGGTAACTAATATGTTGTAGATTAGAACTTTCCTCTGTTTACGTCTTTCCTCTCATGCTCTACTTACAAAAGGTGTCAAAACCTATCCTATCATTTTTGCTGAGATAAACATGGAACCAAGTACGGTACAATGCTAGAAGAAAACCTGTTCCAAAACCTGTTCACAAAGGACAATGAACCTAAACATTCCACCAACGCTACACTGAA
The DNA here is from genome assembly GCF_023375685.1 of Ictalurus furcatus. Taxonomy (NCBI): domain Eukaryota; kingdom Metazoa; phylum Chordata; class Actinopteri; order Siluriformes; family Ictaluridae; genus Ictalurus; species Ictalurus furcatus. The sequence continues at coordinate 14,098,002 of NC_071256.1, read as the reverse complement.
GTATTTTAAAATAAAGAATGTGGATGTATTTGAATGGCCCAGTCAAAAACCTCAATTTGATTAAAAATCAGTGGCAAGACGTGAAAATTGCTTTTTGCTTGATTTAACCCAAAATCCAATTTAACCTTAAAGTTCAAAATGACAACCATTAGACAAACTGGAGAAAATGTTCACTTAATAAGATATCATTAGTAAGTGCAAATGGAACATAATTATGTGGGTTTGGTGACTCATTCCCAACCTTAACCAGAACTGTAACACCCATCCCACAGACAAAAATTTGACATTCTTAATATTGGTCTTTCATCATTGTCAACCCCTTGGGGTCCTACTCCTGATGTCTGATCTGATGTCACCTCTTCTGCTAATTCCAAATAATAATCCAAAACAGATGCCAGAAATCTTGTTTGTGTATTGTTCTTGTTGGGTTGTTGCTGTTGTTGTCGTCATTTTTATTATCGAACACACAATTAGAAAAAATTTGGCTAGTTATTCCTAAGGGCCATATCCTTTATAAACAACAGCACCACTAATTTAAAAAGAAAATGTCTTGAAAGCCAGTCTTCCACTTTCATAACTTTCAAGAGGTACATGATGAAATGATAACATTATTAGAAATGTCAAAGCTCATTGAGGTAAAGTAGTAGAGGTAGAACAAGCTGACCTTAATTTCACTAGCCTGGCCTGGAAGATTCATTCAATTATCTTCATTTCACAGAATCTGGAAAATAGTCATTACTAGGGATGTTAAAATGATGCTTTTTCCATTTTAAGCATCTGAAATAACAGAGCTCAGTTCAGTCAGGATTTTCTTTTGTTCTCATGTCATTGGGAGAGAAAGAAGACTTGTTAGTAGCACTAACTTCAAGTCAACTATATACAAATCCTCCTCTTCTTCTCTTTTACCATTAATGACTCCATAATATCTGGTCATGTACCGAATACAATCAAGACAGCAAGGGTTATTCTGAACCTGAAGAAACCCACTCTGGACATCTCCGACTTCAGGAACTATCGACTGGTATCACATCTCTCTTTTCTCGAACACGCTGTCTACAAGCAACTGCCTCTCTATCTTGCCCCAAATAAAGTTCAAGATCCTAACCAGTCTGACTTCAAAGCGGCAGACTCCACAGAAACGGCCCTTGTGGCCGTTATGCTGCTAGATCAGCCAAATTATCATTAGTCCTCACCCTCCTTGACCTTTCAGCAGCCTTCAACAAAGCCAATCACTATCCTGGCCATCCTCATAAGTCCTGGAATTTGTGGTACAGAATGGCAATGGATGCGGTTTATCTGGAGGGACAGTTTTATCACGTGACACCATCATCTACTCCATGCATACTCTCCACTGATGTCCCACAGTGCTCAGTGCTGGGTCCTCTTCTGTTCTCCCTCTGTACGTGCTCTCTTGGTGAGGTCACATCCTTACATGGGTTTTCATACTCTATGCTGATGACACTCAACTCATCCTCATTCTTTCTTCCCTCAGACACAGATCTTAGCATGTCTTGCAGACATCAAACCATGGATGGCAGCTCATCAGCTGAAACTAAATCCTAAGACTGAGCTGCTATACATCCCTGGAGATGCAGCCCCATGTCAGGAACTTGTGATCTCCCAGGACAACTTTCAGATCTCATCATCTGTCATGACCCGCAACACTGGGGTAGCCTAGACAGTCAGCTCTCGCTCTGGCCTCACATCACAAACTGACTTGCACATCCAGGTTTCTCTTTTATGACATCAGGAGGATCTGGTTAATTCTAGCCACACAGGCCACTAGGGTGCTTGTTCAGTCAGCTGTCATTTCAATACTAAATGACTGCAACTCGCTCCTAGCAGGTCTTCCCCAACATGCCATCTGACCTGTGCAATTAATTCAGAATGGAGCTGCATGACTTGTTCTCAACCACCTCAAGTTCTCCTACACCACTCCACTGATTCGCTCCCTCCACTGGCTTCCTGTTGGTGGCCACATCAGATTTAAAACACCGATGCTTTCCTCCAAACCTTTAAACACCCACCTACCTTAAAGCACTTATCACACACCGGTCTGCACCACACTCCCTCTGACCCTCTAGTGCAGCTCGAATTGTCCCATAATCTCTTAGGCTACAAAGAAGGCATGCATCAAGGCTCTTCACTGTCCTGGCACCCAAGAGGTCGAACAAACCTACCCTGGCTTTCTGAACAACTGAGTGACTGGCTGCCTTCAAACGAAGACTAAAGACCTACCTCCTTACCAAGCACTTAAATTAGCACCTTGTTAAATGAAGTATTGGTTTTGGAGATTCATTTCTACGTTGGGTCGATATTTTATACTTTAAATCAATAGCTGAAGTTAGGCTTAATAATACAATATCAAGACCTTTTAATATATATAGAGGTACACGACAAGGATGCCCTCTGTCACCAATGCTCTTTATTCTAGCATTAGAGCCTTTAGCAATAGCAATCAGAAGTAACTCTATCATCAAAGGTATTAAAATTAAAGATCACGATTATTATCTAGCACAATACACAGACGACACTATTCTTTTTCTAACAAGGCTTGAGAGATCCATTCCAGCATTAACTGACAGATTTGGAAAGTTCTCTGGTTATAAAATGAATAAGAACAAATAATCAATACTATTTTTAAATACCCAAGAAAGGCGTCAACCTCCAGGTGGACATCCATTTATAAACGCAAACAATGGCTTCAAATATTTAGGCATAGGTATTACTCCTACAATTGACAGGTTAGTCCCTGCCAACTACAACCCAGACATAACCAAAGTCACTGAATCTGTAGACAGATGGTCCTCCTTACCAATCTCACTGATTTGCCATATAAACATTATAAAGTTGAATATTTCTTCCCAAATTCCTGTATCTATTTTGCTCTATTCCACTCTCCCCTCCATTAGGTTTTTTCTCTAGTATGAAAAAAAAATTAATCAAATTCATGTGGATTAATAGATGTGCATTGTTATACCTTCCTTATGACAGAGGAGGTTTATGTTTGGCCAATTTGCAGTGGTACTACTGGTCTGCCCAGTTGGCTAGAGTCACCTATTGGCTCTCCTTGCAGCCACAATTACCCTGGGTAGAAATAGAATCGATAGCGGCAAAGGTATGGGAATGGACTTGTGTATGTACTTGGATTTGTATGAGAATCTAAAAAAGGCTACCATAAATCCATTTGTTAAACATACTTTAATAGTATGAAATGATATTCAGCACACATTAGGAGAGGTCCCAACTCTTTCTTACTTTTCTCCTATTTGGGGAAACAGGGACTTCAGACCAGGGGAAAATAACCCTGGCTTTAAACAGTGGGCATTAAAGGGTATTTGTAAGATTGGGGATTTGTTTGAGGGTGACACATTGATGTCCTTTAAAGAGCTTAACAAAAAATTTGGAATCCCAATGACATACTTTTTTTTTTTTCTTTTTTTTTAAATACAGGACACTTTGGTTATTGAATATTTTTTTCTACAACAGGACACCCTGTCCTATCTTATTCCTTATGTTAACTGATTTTAAAAGCAATGATATTACTAACACCACCTTGCTAGTCGAAATAGGAAGCTAAAAGCACGTTTAAAAGGAAGTACTGTGTGTCAGAATTGTGCAGGAGCTCAATTGTGTGTGTGTGTCTGTGCGTGTGTGTGGGCACCTCGTCCACAGATGTCACACAGGTGAGGTCGTGCTCCTGAGTGGATGACAATGTGCCGCTGAACATCACCTGATGCGGCAAAACTAGAAACACACACACAAACACTTTAGTGGCACTGTTTTGAAGTCGAATTTGGATGCATCATGTGCACACACTGCCGCATCTACAAACATATACACACACCTTTTCCCACAGAGCTCACAGATATAGGGTTTCTCTCCTGAATGCCGGCGGAGATGAGTTTGCAGGTTTCCCGCCTACACACACACACGCATTCAGATTAAGCATATTGTCACAGCTTGTGGAATATCCAAATTGCAATTGTAAACTGCACGCACCTGGGAAAACTTCTTTCCACACACATTACACTGGAATGGCTTCTCACCTGCATGCGCGCACACACACACACACACACTATGACAGTATATCATTATAACTCATACATATCAAAATATCAGGAGGTGTGGCCTCTGCAACTGTTTAATTAAAGAGGGGGTGTGGCCTCCACATAGTAAGAGAGTGTATCAGTAGTGTGTTTCTTACCAGTGTGTGAGCGTTTGTGTAGTTCTAGATTACTGGGGTGTTTAAATGTTTTCCCACACACTTCACAGCAGCATTTGTTACTCCTCTCTGCGACCTTTGACCCTTCTGATGTCTGACTTTGAGGGCATGTCTGCTCTGGCTGCTGTGGTGGGGAAGGGTTAGTTAGCATCCTGGGTTCTGGTTCCTCCACTGGCTCCTCAGTGGGCGTGTCTATGCTGCTGAGTTCTGGCCTGCGTTCTGTCCCCACCTGCTGGTCTCGTTCTGAACTGCAGCTGTCAATCAAAACCTCAGGCTCCACCCCATCATCTAAAACATGGTAATTGAACTTCTTCAGGTAAACAGCCTTTTTAGAGCACATGGTGCGAGACACAGGGGTACTTTTTGCCCCACTCACAGGAAGCACAGGAGTATTAGAACAGGAAGTCGATGATGACAAGGAAGAAGTGGACACGGTAGCGTTTGAATAGCATGTTAATGTCTGTGACATCACAGGCACGGTGGATTGAGACAGAGCACGATTTCCTGTGTCTGGTGGTATCTGACTGGTTGTTGTAGATGGCGTCGAATGTAGTGATTGTTTTTCTGTATTTGTGGGCGGCTTTGGAAGGCTGTGACTGGCACCTTGTGTATTATTCTGCTCCTCTGCCACTTTTTTAAAATACTGCCTGCTGTAAAAGTTCCTCAGCTTGTAACCATGAGCTGGAAGATTACTGGCTGCTTCCAGGTTGCCTGCGGGTGGAGCCACTGACATCCCAGTTGTCTGTTGGGGTCGTCTGTGTTGAACATTGGGATTGGTGATATCACTGGGGGCGGGGCTTTGGAAGTCAGGCTCTGCAGGTAAAGGGCTCCCCAGAACACAATCGGGTAGTGAAAGAGGCGGAGTCACTGGCTTCAAGTATGCAGTGCACATGTTAAGAATGTTAGACACCTGCAAAAAACAGACAGGTACGTTTAGATCCAGTTTTTCATTAGTGTTAATTCTATAATTCTATTTTCTTTCCATATATTTTAGTGTTACATCACGTCTAATCCTTTTATTTTGACAGTTCCAATGCTCTCCACATGTATATTGTGCTACATAGTACACATGAGCAGGTTCCCTAATTTAGTCCCCTACAGAGTGTACAGAGTTTGTTTCTGATATTATTAAACAATGTTGTGTGTATGCTTCCATGCATTTGTGACACAGCCAACAACAATGACCTGTTTTACCTGTAGGCTCTGTGCAATGTGCAGCAGTGTGTGCGCGTTGTCCGGGTTGAGCTCCAGGTGAGAAGTGTACATGTAGTCCAGAATCTGTCCGATGCCCCCTACGTCCTGAATAGACAGATGAAACACATCGTTTTTCACTGCTGGAGAGTTCTGGAACAGAGATCTGAAAACACACACACACACACACACACATAAAACATTATCGTGTGATTTCCATACAAACACATACAGTCCCCTCTGAAACTATTGGAACAGCAAGGCCAATTTTTTTTTCTTTTTTTTTTTTAATTGTAATGAACATGTAATTGACAGGTGTTACTTGTTACCCAGGTATGTCCCGTTTAAACAATAAATAGCTCTGAATATCTACTCTTGGTTTTAGCCTTCAGTTTCACCTGTGAAGACTGTATTTGTTGTTAAAAAGGATAAGCCAACATGAAGATCAGAGAGCTGTCTATGGGAGAAAAGACAGCCCCTTAATCATTATTACTGCCACCAAACAACAGCATAGTGTATCATTAAATCATTAAGCAAAGCTAAATGATTGTGGAACTGATTAACTGCTGACTCTCAGGTCTTAATAGTGCTTTATTATAGGCAGGTGCCCTTGGAAGGTAAAACAGTTAAGCTAACAGACTCAGACATAAATATGTGGTGTGCTTAAAGTATGTAAGTGACTAAAAATTTAGTAACAAACATTTCTCAATTCACTGATACCTGTCCCTTTGTTGGGACACACACACACACACACACACACACACACACCTGAAGTAGGGGCTGAAGGCGGCAAGGACGTTCTTGTGTGCTTTAAAGCATACGCCCTTCACCACCAACGTGCAGTCACACAGCAGCCCCTGAATTCTCTGTTCCTGCAGCTCCTGGAGCAGATACACACTGTGTGTGTACAGCCCTTCCATCATGCACACACTCTCTCTCACACACACACAACCTGCAGGAGACACATATATACACCACTCATTACAATCAGGTCACATATACTCTTCATATTACTCTTCAGCCCTAACTGCTCCTCCAGCACTTAAAGCCCTAATACAATGATACAATATTACACATTAATAATAATAAGAAGAAGAAGTAGAAGAACAAGAACAACAACAATAATAATAATAAGAAGAAGAAGAAGAAGAAAGTAATGATTTATTATATCATGGCCTAGATTTCTGTAAATCTGATTTCTAACAGTGTATATTGTAAATAAAAATCATTGTTTAAATAAGTATAAAGAATAAACATTAAACATAAGTCTGATCCAAAACTTGGGACAACAGGTTTGCAGTGACCAGCCAAGACAAAGTTGGATTTCCGGATTTAGCGACGTATGCTAATTCAGTGTCCGAAGCTTCGTGTTAAACACAGGATAAAAAACAAAACCAAGTTTGAATTTAATCTAAAAGAATAAACAAGCATGTCTGGCGCTATGAACTCATGAAGGCAGAGGAAATGTTTAAATAGGTATGTTTTGATTCCTCACCTTTTCTTCGGCTGAACAGTCACTATTGGTTTGAAACGTCACTTCCTGCTATTGATGGCGCCGTTTTTTAATGTAAGTATTATTAGAAATAATATAACACAAGACTTTCAGATGTACTTGAAAATGTAATAAACGTATGTTGAGTGTTTTTTTACGCGTTTTTAATCAGTGATGTTTTAGAATGTAATATTTTCTCCCACGGAACTGTAAGCAGTCTTTTGTTTCTGCACGGAAGGTAAATAAGGATGCATTGCACGACCCGGCGTTGTTTACAAATGTAAATATTGTTGGAAATAATCGAACACACGGCTTACAAATGTATCTGTAAATTCAGTGTATGTAATACATATGTGTTCGTCGTCTTTCAGAAATTTTAACTCTTGTTATTTTATATAGTATTGCATAATTCAATCATTTCCACCGCGGAACCCTAAGTAGGTTGGTGTTCCTGCACGGAAGGTAAACGGCGATGCATTGAGCTGCCGGCGTGGTTTTGAAATCTTGAGTGACAGTGATCTTAAGTGATTATTTTATACACGAACGCGTTTTTATATTGTTTAATATTTAGTCTGAGAGAGAACCCATCCCAATGCGAGTGTGAACGTGTTAAAGGTATTAAAGTTTGGCCAGTTTTAGAGTAATCAATGAGAAAGTAGTGTTGAGGTGTGTTTGTATGAGTGTGTGTTTGTATGAGTGTGTGTTTGTATGAGTGTGTGTGTGTGTATGAGTGTGTGTGTGTGAGAGAGTTTGCTGAGCCACGATGGTGTTTTTCACTTGTAACGCGTGTGGAGAGTCGCTGAAGAAAGCCCAGATCCAAAAACACACCTCTATGTGCCGTGGATGCCGAGTTCTGTCCTGCATTGACTGTGGAAAAGACTTCTGGTAAGAGTCACTAACCCTACACCATGTTCACTATCTAGGCAATGCACACCATCATCAGTCTGCTGTGGACGTGAACCATATGTGAACACTACATCCTGTTCACTAGAAACATCATAATCAGTCCACCATAGATGCTCAGGGAGATTCTCAATAACCTTCTGCCTGTAGGGGAGAAGACTATAAGAGTCATGTGAAGTGCATCAGCGAGGATCAGAAATATGGAGGGAAGAACTATGAGGCCAAAGCAAATAAAGGAGATGTGAAACAGCAACAGTGGATTCAGGTACGTCAGCCGTACATCATGATACTCGAATCCCACTCAGCGATTGGATGTGCAGATATTAAGTTTTCGTATCACCATAACTGCCTAACTTTTTTTCTACAGTCTATGATATTATCACAACATTGCATTATGAAGGTCTTTCTACGTTTCCTGAAGGAATTGTGGTGATTGCAAGACACTGGATATGAAGAACAGATAGAAGGAAGGGAGAAGAAAAGAAAATGAGTGGCGGGATAGAGTCAAAGTTGATTAATTCTCATTATAAGAGTCAAAGTGGTTTATGCCTCTTAAATGGCGGCGATTCACCAACAATTACGATTGTTTATTTATTAAAGAATGACACACTTCGTATATGTTTCTAGTCACATTTAATGTTGTATAACAGCCACGAAAAAAGTTAGTTCCTGTTATCACTTGCCTTATAATGTCAATAAGCGGTCAACAATGAAATCTGTTCGACAGAAAGTGCAACATCCTCCGTTATATCTTTACCTTGGACTGTTACAATGTGCTGACACTGGCGACTCCTTCCATAAACGTTAAATAAACATCTCCTCCCCGAAGACCTAGCATTGTACAATTCGGCCTGTGACGATAATTACATTGTCGACTTTGCAAGCTCTAGCTTGATAAATTGAATTAAAACATACTGTTGAAAAAGCAACATATTGCGAGATATTAACAATGCACTACCAATGATTTTTGAAGAAGGAAAATCTAGAAGCAATAGTTCTAGTGTTTGTAAAATTCCAGTCGTAGTCAATAAAGTTAGGGATTGAGCCGCTTAAGCTGTGTGAGCTGAAGTTGAATAGTGAATGAACAGCGGTAAACTGAAACGCTTTACTAGCGGGTTAATGTACTCACCCAAACGCATCGTATACACGTCTGAGATTAATCAGATATTTACACAACATAAACATAATATTACAACTCGCTTCTGCACAAAATGACACGAATGCACAAGTGAACTTGAGCTGAAGTAAGGTGCTAGGAAGAAACGATAAGTCACGTTATGAATACGCTCTTTCCGTAACAACGCACTAAAACATGAACAACGCTTAACTAAAGCATAACGAATTCACATTATATTACAGTAGTGTACTCATTGTAATACTCAGTGCCATTTTAGAAGACAAAAAACTGTTTTTTGACATTCCAGTTCCTGCATCTGAATATTCTTAAGAATGAAAAGTTCATTGCGCTTTGAAAGGGTGTACTTCCATTATTATACTATTAAAATATCATTATATCAGCGGCATGAAATGGTCTTAAAATGACAATAATATTGTTTACTGCAATTGTTTCTGGGACAATATATCGTCCAACAAAAGTAGTTATCGTGACAGGCCTGTGTACAATAAGGCACTGCTATTGGTGGTTGCTCCATGACGGTTTATATATACTACTATAATTGTGTGTGTGTGTGTGTGTGTGTGTGTGTGTGTAGAGAGTCCAGGCGGCACTAGATAAGCCGGGTGTGAGTGCGCGACTGCGCTCGGTGCTGCAGCAGGTCGCCACCTACGACAACGTACCACGCAAGAAAGCCAAGTTTCAGGTAACAGTAGCGATCTGTGTATATATCTAGGTGAGTCAGTACATAGAAATGTATTAGTAAATGGACAGATGGATGGACAGACACGCATTCTGTGACTCCATTTTGCAGAACTGGATACAGAACAGTCTGAGGATTTATGACTCCAGCCTGCAGAATCAAGTTTGGGAGATCTTCTCCTCTTCTGACAGTCCAGTGAGTATCACACACTCAATCCACACAAACTCAATAACACACACACACACGACAGAGATGCTGATTGTAACCATCCTGCGTGTAACGCCGATGTCCAGCAGCCTAACAAAGCCGAACAGCCTGAACCCACATCACCACCAGCGCCAGCTGTTCAGGAAGAACAAGTGAAACCTGACGAGAAGAAAAAGAACAAGAGGGAGAGAAAAGAGGAACGACAAAAGAAGAGTAAAAAGAAGCGAACGGAGAACGGTGACATGGACGACAAGCAGAATGGTGTAGAAGAGCCTCAGAAGAAGAAAAAGAGGAAGCAGGCAGCAGAGGAGTGTGACGAGGAGGGAGAGAGCATGGAGGGAAAGACATCAAAGAAAAAGAAGAAAAGGAAAGAGGAGGAGTGTGAAGGTAAGTGTTATTTAAATGGATGTCTGTAACAGTCCTTCAGCACCCCGTACTACTATGACAAGCCAGCAAATGTTTGTTGTCAACATTTTCATTTTTTCCATCAGAGAGCCAAGACATGGAGGAAGTAGAGGAGGAACAGGAAGCGCAAGAGGAGTCCAACACTAAAGGTACACAACTTCACTGAAGGATGGCTGTGTCTCAGATGTGTCTCTACTCTCCACCAGAGAATCACATACACTATATAGTATTATATATTAATAGAGATTATGCTAAACATCAGGAACCAATGGGAATACGTTGAGCAGACATATTGATCCAAACACGTTAGAATCGTGTACAACCTCAATTCCAAAAAAGTTGGGATGCTGTGTAAAATGTCAATAAAAACAGAATGCAGGGATTTGCAAATCTCCTAAACTCATGTTATTCACAATAGAACATAGAAAACATATCAAATGTTTAAACTGAGGAGGAAAAAAAATAAGGTCATTTTGAATTTGAAGGCCATAACACGTCTGAAAAAAGTTGGGATGGGGGCAACAAAAGCCTAGAAAAGTAAGTGTTATTAAAAAGAAACAGCTGGAGGAACATTTTGCAATTAATTAGGTTAATTACTAACAGGTCAGTAACATGATTGGGTATAAAAAAAAGAGTATCTTAGAGAGGCAGAGTCTCTCAGAAGTAAAGATGGGATGGAAGCAGATGTTGCTGTAAAACCTGCTTGCTGATATTGTTTCTCTCGCTCACCCTCGGCCAGGTGATTTTTATAATGTTGGGGGTGGGACACTTCAGCTTCCAAATTGGACAGAAAATCTGATGAGAAGCTGCAGGATGATGACATCAGAACTTCCATTTTGATTTCATGGGGACTTTTAGGATTGACCATAAGCTAGCAGCGTGAAAAAATAGTGCACTGTGTAGTGCGTAGGTTGTGGTTTGGGATGTCCTGTTAAGAATACACTGTAGCACCGAGTTTGAATCCTGACTAGTCCAAGAGAACAAAACTGGCCATGCTGTCCTCTAAGTGTGAGAGATATGGCATACTACTCTCTCTCCTGTGTCAATCACAGCGTCACTAACCAATCATGGGCATATGTGAGCTTATGTATGCGGAAGGAGGCGGATAGCATTTGCCTCAGAGTGTGTTGCTCCTCCCAGTGAGCAGTTCGAAAAGATGCAGTTGGCTGGCTTCTTGTGTCAGTCTTATGATGGGGGTGGGTGGGAATTGGCCAAGACTAAATCAAGGAGAAAATCATGGAAAAAAGAAAAAAAATTAAAGATTGTATTGTAATATATTGGACTGTAGGAGGCGATGTTGTTGCTTTTTTTTTCCCCATGAAGTGTGAATCATCAAGACTGTGTGTGTGTGTGTGTGTAGGGAAGTTTAACTGGAAGGGAACGATCAAGGCGGTTCTCCGTCAGGCTCCAGAAGAAGGCATCGCTCTCAAGAAGCTCCGCAAAAAGGTGACACACTGTGCTTCTTGTATTGACGCACACAACATCCTACATTGGCTTAAAATACACTCACATGCACCTGTGCATCCTGTGTAGGACTGAGAATCTTAATTACATTTAAATGATTGGTCACTGTGGGTTTTATTTGTAAACAGCTTAAGTGCAAAAGAACAATATGTAACAGTTTGAACAATCTCAGTAATTTTAGGGGGTGTGTGTGTTTTGCAGGTTTTATCAGCGTATTACTCCTTCAGCGCAGAAGACAATCATAAATCAGAGGACGAGCTGTATTCTCTGTTCAACAAGAAGCTGAAAAACCCCAAGTTTAAGATCCTGAAAGATAAAGTCAGACTTGTTCAATAATGTTCCTTTTGTTTGTACATGAAGCCACACACATTCGCCAGACCAGAAGAAGAGACGTCTCCTCGATCATCTTGTTTTATGTCCCATCCGTGTCTATTTTTCTTAAAATAAATGTTCTTTATGAACAGATATGTTGTCTGACCAGAGTGAATGTTACACACCCATACACTTTTTTTTAATAAGCGACTAAATGAGCTGATGTTGCCTTTAATCACATCAACATGTTGACTATCTACATTGAAAAAAACTCATTTTTATTAGTATCTGTACATTTTCCTTAGTTTATCTCTCACCTAATACTTTGCTTATACTCAAACACTACACCACTACACTTCTCTATAATCATATACTTGCAAAGACATAACGGGACTAGCATCAGGCATCATTAAGGAGTCAATCTAAATTTCTGTGAAATCTAAACTTTTGACAGCCGTGACGATGAGAATGAGACCTAATACTACATAATAATAATAATAATAATACTTAGTAATACTCTGTAATCTACTGCAGTTTTGCGTTAATCAAGGTAGTTTCCATTGTGACCGCTAGCTATTAGTAAACAACTGGTTTGTGTCATCAGATATCATGCTAGCTAGCATTTGAGAGATTATAAAATAGAGAGTTAGTGTTAGCTAATGTTTTCCACGTTTCTTGGTGAAGCAAACATTAATTTACAATCAGTAACTAAAATCGGTTTGCGTTTGACCTCTTTTCCTAACGCTTTTAGTAAATGCATGAATTTATATGTTTCTCTGTTAAAGGAATAAAGAATTGAAAGATGACCAAGTTTTAGCAGAGGATTTATCTAAAGTAGTTGCACTTTTACTTGAGTAAAGTACTGTTTTCCCACTTCTGCTAGTTTGTATGTTAGCCTGTTTACTATAATGCTACTTCATTGCCATCCTGCTTGGTTTAATGCTACACTATTGTTATCCTGTTTAATACGATGCTAGATATTGCTAGCCTCTATAGTATAAGGCTAGTTTATTGTTAGCTTGTTTGGTTTAATGTTAGTTCATTGTTAGATTCATGCTAGTTCATCATTAGCCTGCTTAGTACAATGCTAGTTCATGTGTTAACTTGTTTACTATAATGTTTGTTAGCTTGTTTACTGCAAAGTTAAGCAGTTGTGGGTTGACAATACTATGCCAATGTACATGACATGCCCAACTCTCAGCGGCTGATGAAAAGTAGCCTGATCTTATGGGAAGTTAGTTTACCTGATCCAATGCGTGTGGAATTTCACTGAGAGGCCTGCTTGGTCAGCTGCTGGAACGTTCATTATGACCTTATGGGTTGGCGTTCAGGATTCAAATGTACCAATGTTTGTTTGTTTTCTTTAGCAAAGCTAATCCATTCAGTGGTCACACCCATGCAATTGTGCTTGAGCTGTCCAATGTTGTTGTTTTTTTTAACCTTTTGAGACAAAAAATGTCTCTGGTGTGTTGTGTCACGTTAGCGAGTGAGCGAGCCATTGTAGGGAAGCTGAGTGAATCCAATACTCAGCCGAACCTGACACCGTGCTCCCCCTGCTCTCTCCCTGGAGAAAGAAATAGTCAGGCGGGCGACGTCTGCTCCAACAATACTGCGCCTGTGAGAAAACTTTATCACAGACAGGTCATTTTATTCCCCCCCCCCCCACACACACTAATCCGCTGAGTTTTGGGCTCGTTTTCAACTGAGTAGGCAAAAAGAGGGGAGAGAGAGAGAGAGAAACAATCTTCATTGAGTCAGAAATATTTCACATTTTATTATTTATGCTCAGTTTCTTTCTAACATTATCTTGTTCCCTATGTCTCCCTCTCTCTCACTCTCTCTCACACTCTCTCGCTCTCTCTCTCTCTCAGAGGAGATTGAGTTCCTCTCTGATCTTGGCAGGTGGACTCTCAGACACTAATACTTGTGGTCAGGTGAGCTACAGAAATCTACCACTCACCTGGCTTCTGGTCTAACACCTGACCTTCTGAACCTGTGCAGGTGTGTTTGTTCCTCTAACAGCTGTGTGTGTTGGTGTAACAGGTGCACTGGCAGCCTCCCATCAGCTTCCTGAGATAGGAAGTGTTTCATTTCTGCTGCCTGGCTGCTGTTCTGTTACTACTGTACTCTCTCAACCTTATCTCGGATCGCATGATCCAAGAGCGGATTTTGAGAACAGCTAAGAAGATCATTATGGTCTCTCTGCCTCCATTGATGCCCCCCTACCACAAGTGGTGGCAGCATTGTGGATGACCTTTCCCACCCCTCTCATGGACTCTTCACCTTGCCATCTGGCAGAAGGTACAAGAGCCACAGCAACAGCTTCTTCCCTGAGGCAGTCAGACTACTCAATTGTGTGACCATCACTTTTTTTTTTTTGCTATATACTGTAAACATATAGGTTTAAGATCAAAAGATGAATATGAGATGATAGATCAGAATTTCAGCATTAATTTCCTGATATTCACATCTAGATGTGTTCAACAGCTTAGAACAGGGCACATTTGGTGGCAGACGACCCAATTTTTAGGTGAGCAAAAGTATAGGAACAGATAAGTCTTAAAGTAAATGAAAGTAAATAACACTTTATATTTGGTTGCATATCCTTTGCTTGCAATAACTGCATTAAGCCAGCAAACCACTGATGTCACATTTTGTCGCATTCTTCTTTTGTGATGCTTTTCCAGGCTTGTAGCGGAGATTCGTTCAGTTGTTATTGGTTTCAGAGGGTTTCTCTTTTCAGTCTCCTCTTCAGGAGGTGAAATGATGCTCAATTGGGTTAAGGTGTGGTGATTGACTTGGCCAATCTAAAACCTTCGACTTCTCCCCTCGATGAAGTCCTTTGTTGAAGTCGGTAGTGTGTTTTGGATCACTGTCTTGCTGCATGATAAAGTCCCTACTGATTAATTTGGATGCATATCTCTGTAAATTGGCAAGTTCCTGTAAACTTCTGAATTCATTCTGCTGTTACCATCATGCGTTACATCATCAATAAAGATTAGTGAGCCTGTTCCAGAAGGAGCCATGCAAGCCAAGCCATGACACTACCTCCACCATGTTTCATAGGTGAGCTTGTACAGTTTGGATCACAAGAAGATCCTTTTCTTTCTCCACAGTTTAACCTTTCTATCACTTTAGTAATAATAGTAATTCCTTAGATTTACATAGCACTTTTCTAGACACTCAAAGCCCTTTACATTGTATCGGGGGAGGGGGCATCTCCTCAAACCACCACTAGTGTGTAGCATCCACCTGGATTATGTGACAGCAAACATATAGCCAATTCAGGGATGGAGATTATTAGGGGGCCATGACAGATGTGGGATTTTCAGTATAGTGTCCCCATCACTATACTGGGGTATTAGGACCCACACAGACCACCTACTTGCTTCACTAATACCACTTCCAGCAGCAACCTTAGTTTTCCCCAGAAAGTCTCCCATCCAGCTACTGGCTAGGCTCAACTTTGCTTAGCTTCAGTGTGATATGGTTCCAGTAGACCATGTATTCACAATATCACACAAATCACAGACATTCACAATAACCCAAAAGCCTGTTGTTGTTGTTGTTGTTGTTGTTGTTGTTGTTGTTGTTGTTGTTGTTACTGCTGCTGCTGTTATTTTAACATTTTGTCTTTACCGTTTTACACGTTAAAAATTTTGCCTTTCAATAAAGCATTGTTGAAAAACTAATTGATTTTTTTTTATCTCCTTTTAATATAACGACTAATGGTATAATTAATTTTTTTTAAAAATCGGTCGTTTGTAACCAATTTGCTTACTGTGCCTAATGGCGAGCGACTACTATTGACTACACTTCCCATAATCATCCGTCGCTTTTATTCTACGTCACATTTTCCGGACGACAAACCAAACCAAAAATAAATAAATAAATAAATAAAAATCAACAACAACGATGGCAGGCGGATTATCCGAGAATGAGTTAGCTAAACTCCGAAACAGATTTAAAAGAGATGCAGAGCTTCTTTTACAGCCAGTTTCGGAAGAGGAAGAAAAGAGTAAGTGCTCCGAAAACATTTAATGCCTACAAAAGATTCTGTTTCCTGTTTTTTTTTCTCAACTTAGAAAAAAAAGTTTTTCTTCATTAATGTCTGTCATATCTGTAGCTACCCTTTAAATAACGTTTGTTTTCCTTAAAAAAAAAAAAAAAAACAACCTTTAATTAAAGAGTGACCAGTAAAGTTCATCTGTAGCCTTGACTGAGGAGCCACTGGTGTTTATCCCCCATTTAATATGCAGTGGATCCTGAAGAAAAAAATAACTGAAGAATAAGTTCACAAATCCTAAATGATGAACAAAATATATAGGAGCAATTCACTATTAAAGTTCTTTGAATCAGGAATCAGATGTGCACTTCCTGAAAGAACTCCTTGTAAGGACTGGAAGTAATAGAGAAGAGTGTGTTTGATTATAGTGAATGTGAGTCTAATGATTGTATAGTCCTACTAGAGATGCCCTGTGAAATGCCCTGGAGAAATCTAAAACCCTTAATGGATTGGGAACAGGAAAAAAAAAGAAAGAAAAAAAAAGTAAATGCCATAACACCATGAACACATTGCAGTTTGTGGATGTAGTTCATAATAAACCTAGACTGTTTTAACCCAGGGTGTTTAATTTTGTGGTACATCACACATTTAGTTTGGAAACCATGTTGGCTTGGCTGTGTCTCATTTAATTCTTGGCTGTAACGCAGGTAAAGAGAAAGCAGACTCCAAACCGCTCCCACGCTTTAACCGACACTCCGTCTTCTGGATTTCTGCTTCCG
This sequence comes from Ictalurus furcatus, assembly GCF_023375685.1. Classification (NCBI taxonomy): domain Eukaryota; kingdom Metazoa; phylum Chordata; class Actinopteri; order Siluriformes; family Ictaluridae; genus Ictalurus; species Ictalurus furcatus. The sequence continues at coordinate 14,081,201 of NC_071256.1, read as the reverse complement.
TTGGTTTGACCTACTATGTAGATTTTTTCAGCATCATCCTGGAAAACGAAGATATTAAAAGGTAACTGTGCTGCATCAAAGGTAACATGTATAAGGAATATAATAATCAATATGTGTGGTGTGGTGATGTGATACCATGTTACCACCCTAAAGTTGATTTTCAATAAAAGCATGTCCTGAAGCGTTTTATTCCTCTTATACCACACCAATTTGCCCGCGCTAACTGAATTTTCATTAAAGAATGACACCATTTATTTGTATTTATTTGTACTGCTAAAAATAAGAAGGTTTGTGTAATTTTTGGGGTAAAATACCCTTTGGGCTTATGTATATAATATTTCCATTCATAATATTGAAAAGGGGTGCATGCTACTTAGATAAGCTTCCTGAAAACCATTATTAACAGCAAATTCTGTAACTATGCACAGAGGCATTCTCGGGCTGGAACAGGTTTGGGCCACTTAGTTCCAGTGAAGGGAAATTGTCATACTACAGCATACAAAGACATCCTATATAATTATGTGCGGGTGTCATGGTCAGGTGGCCACATACTCTTGGCCAAATAGTGTATTTGGACCAAAATATTACTTTTTTTTTTAGGTATTTTGTTTCTGTGGTACACCTTTTGTACATCCAGATTGTATTTTATGTTCTCTTGCTTTACTTTGTTCGTAAAATTACCACTTCATGGTGGCGTTTATTAAAACTCTTATTCAAAAAAAAAAACAAAACTCAAACCATTACACGGGCGCTTCTTACATATGGAGAAGATTCTGTGCCACTGTCAAAAGCAATCACACCAGTGGAGAAAAACTCATGAAATGCAATACACAAGCAATATTCTTTCATTAATGACTTTCAAAACCTTGTCGTGGTGAAGGGGCTTGTGTATTTCAGTGAGTTTATGCTATTGGGATGCAAGTAGGGCCAGGTAGCGATATTCACGTGAGTTATTAGCTTTACTCTGGAAGGCCCCAGAGATTGTTAGAGAACATACGGAAACAAGCAGCATCATGAAGACCAAGGAACTTTCCAAACATGTCCGGGACTATATTCTTGTAGTGCCAGGTTTTGTTTCATAGGGCACCATGAAATGCATTATTAAAAAATGGAAAGAATATGGCAAACCACAATTCTGCTTAGAGGAGACCATCAAACCCAGTGACCAGGTAAGGAGGGCATTAGTCAGAGGAACAACCAAGAGGCCAAGGGTGACTTAGAAGGAGCTGGAGAGATCCACAGCTCAAATGGGAGAACCTGGTCACAGGACAACCATAGCCTGGACACTTCACAAATCTGGCAAGAAGAAAGCCATTATTGAAATCGATTTTGGAATTTGCATATTAGAGACTCACAAACATGTATAAAGAGGTTCTGATGAGACCAAAATGGAATGTTTTGATCTTGGCACATAGCGCTACATTTGGCAGAAACCCAACACCATTCATTACCCTGAGAACACCATCCCCACAGTGATGTGTGGTGGTGGTAGCATCATTGCAGTTTAACAGCAGCTACTGGGACACTGGTCAGGGCTGAGGACATAATGGATGGATCCAAATACAGGGCAATTACAGAAGAAAACCTGTTCTAGTCTGCAAGAGATTTGAGGGTGGAGGTACACCTGCCAACAGATGTTTCAATGTCGCATGCAGATACCCTGTAGATTGCAATAAATACTTCTAATCTCAATGTTTACAGCTTAAGGGGCAAATATTTCGACATAAACATGTCTTTAAAAGAAAAAGTCCTAAGGAGGGCAAGGTTTTCCCCTTATTTCAGTGTACATTTTGTCCTCACAAGTAATGCACAATCGCACACATTGGATATTGTAGTCAAGATACAGTGGCCTCCACTAATATTGGCACCCTTGGTAAATATGAGCAAAGAAGGCTGTGAAAAGTTGTCGTTATTGTTTAAAAAAAATATATTGTTTATACTTTTTGATATTTTGTTTAAAAAATTCACAAAAATACTGTCATGGATATAAAACAATTGCAAACAGTTTATCCAAAAAGAATCTTTGTTAAATATAGGTGTATAACAATTATTGGCACCCCTATGACTTTGTATGAGAAAAATATATTTGAAGTATATTCCCACTGATATTTTACATTTTTATAATATACCTGGGTGACTAGGAACAGGAAATTTTCAACCATGACTTCCTGTTTCACAGTGGTATAAATATGAGGTAACACACAGGCCAAATTCCCTTAGTCATTCATAACAAGAATGACCAAGGAATATAGCTGTGATGTGGGCCAAAAGGTTGTTGAGCTTCACAAAATGGAAAGTGGCTATATGAAAATAGCCCAAGCATTGAAAATGCCCATTTCCACCATCAGGACAATAATTAAGAAGTTCCAGACAACTGGAAATGTTATGAATCAACCTGGAATTGGACGTGTGTCTATATTGTCTCAATGCACTGTGAAGAGGATGATTCAAGTGGCCAAAAAATCTCCAAGGATCACAGCTGGAGAATTGCAGAAGTTAGTTGTATCTTGGGGTCAGAAAGTCTCCAAAACTACAATCCGAAGTCACCTACATCACCACAAGTTGTTTGGAAGGGTTTCAAGAAAAAAGCCTCTACTCTCATCCAAAAACAAACTCAAGCGTCTTCAGTTTGCCAGACACTACTGGAACTTCAAATGGGATCGGGTTCTATGGTCAGATGAAACCAAAATAGAGCTTTTTGGAAATAAACACCAGAGGTGGTTTTGGTGCACACAGAGAGGTAGCCATATGGAAAAGTACCTCATGCCCACGGTTAAATATGGTGGTGTCTCTTTAATGTTTTGGGCTGTTTTTCTTCCAGAGGACCTGGACATTTTGTTAGGATACATGGCATCATGGATATCAAATATCAACAGATATTAAATGAAAACCTGACTGCCTGTGCCAGAAAGCTTAAAACGGGTCGTGCTTGGACTTCCAGCAGGACAATGATCCAAAACATACATCAAAATCAACACAAAAATGGTTTACACACCACACAATCCAGGTCCTGCCATGGCCATCCCAATCCCCTGACCTGAAACCCATAGAAAACCTGTGGGGTGAACTGAAGAGGGGAGTCCACCAGCATGGACCTCAAAATTTGAAGGACCTGGAGAAATTCTGTATGGAGGAATGGTCTCAGATCCCTTGCCATGTATTCTCCAACCTCATCAGGCATTATAGGAGAAGATTCAGAGCTGTTATCTTGGCAAAGGGACGTAGCACAAAGTATTGACTACAAGGGTGCCAATAATTGTTGCATACATAGTCAACAATTTTAATTTTTTTTTTTATAAACCTGTGTTTTGTTTTCAGTTGTCTAATATCCATGAGAACAGAGTACTGTGAATTTTTTTTAAACAAAAGATCAAAAGGTTCAACAATAAAGCCACTTGAATCATCCTCTTCACAGTGCATTGAGACAATATAGACACACGTCCAATTCCAGGTTGATTCATAACGTTTCCAGTTGTCTGGAACTTCTTAATTATTGTCCTGATGGTGGAAATGGGCATTTTCAATGCTTGGGCTATTTTCATATAGCCACTTTCCATTTTGTGAAGCTCAACAACCTTTTGGCCAACATCACAGCTATATTCCTTGGCCATTCTTGTTATGAATGACTAAGGGAATTTGGCCTGTGTGTTACCTCATATTTATACCACTGTGAAACAGGAAGTCATGGTTGAAAATTTCCTGTTCCTAGTCACCCAGGTATATTATAAAAATGTAAAATATCAGTGGGAATATACTTCAAATATATTTTTCTCATACAAAGTCATAGGGGTGCCAATAATTGTTACACACCTATATTTAACAAAGATTCTTTTTGGATAAACTGTTTGCAATTGTTTTATATCCATGACAGTATTTTTGTGAATTTTTTAAACAAAATATCAAAAAGTATAGACAATAAATTTTTTTTAAACAATAACGACAACTTTTCACAGCCTTCTTTGCTCATATTTACCAAGGGTGCCAATATTAGTGGAGGCCACTGTATGTGCTGAAAACCAGGGACTGTGATATAGAGCTGTAAAGTGGGCAAGTTTTGGTTGCTGGATAAGGTATAGCATAGCGTTAATTAGATGCATTAATAATTGTCAGTGGAAGCTAGACAAACGTGTGTGTGTGTGTGTGTGTGTGTGTGTGTGTGTGTGTGTTTTCTGGCTTATATCCAACTTGGCTCAACTCTGCTGAGCATCTTTATTACCTAGTGTAATCAGTGTAGCCCATTGCAGTACAATTTTAGTGGTTAGGTTTCACCGTTTTCTGTTGTTTTTTTTTTTAATTGTTTTAAATTAAAACCTGTGAGTGGAAACTGTACGACACTAATGAATATTAAACCTTATATTTATTATGAATATTAATGCTTCTATTATGATGACTGATGGCACACCTATCTTGCTTACTAAAACCATAACTATTCCCAGTGCAAGTACGTCTACTTCTGTTTATAACAGCCTAGATTGTTAAACAGGTCATGGCCATCAGTGGTCATATCTAAAGACCTGTTGATACTCATTTTACAGGAACATGGGGAAACAAAATAAATCACAAATAGTCTACAGTGTCAGCTTAATCCTTCATCTATCATTCCTGTAACAGATTTTACATGAGCTGATGAAGTGAAGGATCAGCCTTAATATTCAACCAATGGACACTGGCACAGTGGAAACACAGGGATAAAATGTTTGTGTTATGTGTTGGTGTGTGTTGCAGTTGGTGGTTTAATGTGGGCCTAGTGCTGCTGTGTGTGTGCCTAAGCCTCGCCACATTCTGCATTGTGTATCTGGAGTGGTTCAAAGGAATTCAGCATTATGATCAAGAATACCCTGCGATTCCACCAATCACCACCGCTGCGTTCATCGCTGCCTCCTTCAGGTCAGTGTGCACAGTTACACATCACACCAAGTCACATTCAGCTAGATAATCAGTTAAACTGTTAATCAGTAAAGCCTAACATCTTTACCTGACTATTACAAAGCACTGACGCTGACACTGAGTTGTTAGAAAAATATGTAACTATAACATATTACATTTACATTTATTCATTTAGCAGACGCTTTTATCCAAAGCGACTTACAAATGAGGAAATACAAGCAAAACGATATATCAAGCAGAGAACAATACAAGTAGTGCTACAGTACAAGATCTATAATTGAGTTCTAGAAGAAGCAAAGTGCTCAGAGTAGAGGTGTAAGAGCCAGAGTAAGGTGGTTTTTTTGTTGTTGTTTTTTTAGGGGTTCGTTAGGTGTTCACGGAAGAGGTGGGTCTTTAGCTGTTTTTTGAAGATGGTGAGAGATTCTGCGGTCCGGATTGAGGTTGGAAGTTCATTCCACCACTGAGGGACAGTTAGTGTGAAGGTTCTGGAAAGGGACCTTGAGCCACTCTGAGTAGGCACTACTAAACGTTGGTCATTAATCGAACGCAGATTACACGAGGGAACGTAAGCCTTCAGGAGAGTGTTGAGGTAGGAGGGTGCTGTTCCAGACAAGGTCTTGTAGGTGAGCATCAAGGCCTTGAATTTGATACGGGCGGCTACAGGAAGCCAGTGGAGGGAGATGAAGAGGGGTGTGACATGGATCCTTTTGGGCTGGTTGAAGACGAGGTGTGCTGCTGCATTCTGAATCATCTGAAGAAGTTTGATGGAGCTGGCTGGGAGGCCCGAGAGTAGTGCATTGCAATAGTCCAGTTTTGAGATAACAAGAGCCTGGATTAGTAGCTGTGTAGCCTGTTCAGTGAGATAGGGTCTAATTTTCTTGATGTTGTACAGAATGAACCTACAGGACCGTACAGTTGAATGAGTGTATCAGTATAAACTTGTGATATGTCTCGTAGCTAGAACTGCAGATAGCGCTGCCATTATAGAAAATTAATCAACACCATCTGGCCAGTCATAATGGAGAATTCAACAGCACTGTGGTACAAATGGTGTTTAATGTCATCCTGAACATTTGTATATGGGAAGATACAGTATAAGTGGATTTTGAAAGACATGGAAGCTTGGAATTTATTGTACACTGGGAAAAGACTGCTCTAACCTTTCATGTTTTTGTGTGTTTACAGTTTTAACATTGCACTGTGGCCTGTGTGGTCCTTCTTCACTCCTGTGATTCTCTTCACTCAGTTTATGGGAGTCGTGATGATAATCTCACTCCTTGGATAAAGGCATGAGACGGCATTGTTTTTGCTTTCGCTGTGACGTCTTTGCGTGTACGCATATCAGGTGATATTGTCATTGTGCTGTATGAACTGAGCAGATGTTTCATTTTCAGACAGACTGTAACACAGCTTCAATTGCAGCAATGTTTTCTTTTTATATATTCCATTTTTTTATGTTTCACTTTGTATGTAACTTATTTTATATGTACATTTCCAGTGAAATATCTCAGTGTAACAAAATAACACAAATAAATTTACTGAATTTTCTAATAAAAAAAATCAGTTTCAATCATCGTTGGGTTCTGTATAATTATTTCCAATTAAATTTTCATATATTGATATATTGCCACAGATAAATGTCACTTATAATTTATATATATAATTGTGAAAGTAAATTATAACAAGAGAGTGCGAGAGGGAAAGAAATCAGGAGAGCAAGTAAGAGAGCTACACAGAAGATGTAGGGAAATTTAACTGTTTTGGCTAGCTAGCTTGTAGCTTAAACAGTTACGTATCCCATGGAGCATTGGGCACAAGGCAGGGTACACCCTGGACAGGGTTCCAATCTACCCCATTAATACACTTTGGAGATCCCAATCAGCCTATCATGCATGTCTTTGGGCTGGGGGAAGAAACCTGAGTACCCGGAGGAAACCCCCACAGCACGGGGAGAACATGCAAACTCCGCGCACACACAGGGCAGCAGCGGGAATCAAATCCTCAACCCTGGAGGTGTCTTGTATGTTTTGAACTGACGTGTTGCATAACGCTCACAACCACCTTCATCAAAACAGCAAATAAGGAAATATCTTTTGGAAGAATGGTGTTCATCACTCCAGTACAGTTCCAGAGATGTGTAGAATATATCCATATGTACTTGGTACTTAATAAGTCTATATTAATTTGTATTTGTATTGGGATTAACATTACAGTATAACTGTAGGTTATACTTTTGTAAAAATAAACAAAAGAAAATTGTGTAATTATAATGTGTGTACATTACTTTATATAAATCTGTATTTTATCCTGATCATGGTTGTAGTGGATGCCAGGAACTCTGGGAGCAAGGCAGGAATATACACTGAATGGGACATCAGTCCATTCTGCAACACACACACAGACACACACATCTTAGGGTAATTTAGAGTAGCCAGTCCACTTGCCAGCATGATTTGGGGAGGTAGGAGGACACCCACTCAGACATGGGGAGAACGTGTGAAACTGCACGGACTGTAGCCCAAACTCAGGGTTGAGCCCTGGACCCTGGCTCTGTGAGGTGACAAAGTTACCTGCTGCCCCACCATGCTGGCTTGTACTTAAATATCTATCAGAGTGTTGTTTTGGTTAATATTTTCATTTAATTGAGTAAAAGAATTTGTGTACTTCTGCTAAAATTGGATTATAACCCTAAAATATGGTTTTCGAGAGAGTGTGCATATTCATACCCCTTGAACTGTTTCCACATTTACTGCATTCACCTCATTGCTGTCAAAACCCCTAAATTAGCCTTTAGAAGTCACTTAATTAGTCAAATAATGTCACATAATCTTTATACGTCAAATCCATCTGTTACTGGAAGACCCCAAAGTTTGTTTGAGAACATTCCTAAACAAACTGTAATAATGTGGCATGACCATGATTCTGCATGGAGGAGGCCATCCACCAAAAGTCAGTGACCGAGTAAGGAGGGCATTAGTGAGAGAAGCAATCAAGAGAAAAAGGGTAACTCTGATCGAGCTGGAGAGATCAGATGGAAAAAGATGTTGACATGGTTGCCTGTATACTCAACAATGCTGGATTTTAAAGAAGAGCGGCATGCCATAGGAAATCCCATTTGGAAGCTGCCCAAAGGCATGTTAGAAGGTTCACCTGAATGGTTCACTTGAGTGGTTCAAAACCATATCCTAGGAGATTTGAGGCTATAATTGTAGCCAATGGTGCTTTTAATAAATACTGACCCAGATGAATACTTATGCAGCAAACCTATGTCTGCTTTTTGTTCAATTCAATCATGTTCAGTATCTTCAATATTTACTATTCAACAGTCTGCACTATTTTTAGGTCCCAAATAAGCACATTTGTGATATGATCATGTTAACTGGTTTGTTCAAAGGTCAGATTTCCCACATGCCTAATCATGTTGTGTTCAGACAACTTGACGAATTTGATTTGATCTAAAATTTATCATAAGGTTTTGCACAAACTCGGACTTGTGGAGTCCATGCCAGCTCGAGTGCACACTGTCATTACAACAATATCAAATACTGAGAATCTCTGAAATTCATGTCAATATTTCAAAGATTCTACTTTTCACTCAAGTTGTTGTTTATAATATAATTTGTAATGCAAATTGTTGTATTAAAATAAAAAAGCGTTTTCACCAGGCATAGGTCGTACTCATCCTCCGGCCATCCCCATGCAACTGCTTGAAGAGTTCCATGAAGGCCTCTGGATTGTCCATCCTGGTCTCATTTATAGGTTAGGGAGACCCAAGATGAATCCCCTACTCCACTCAAGAAGAGATCCAGGTGATTCTCACCACCATGGCAGTTATCTGATGCAACAGAACCACAGTTAAGTATGTAACTAGCGATTTCTGTCTTCAGTTCTTCTGTTGATTGTGAGCCATCACCTGAGATGCCTCAACTGTAACATGTACCTATGGCTTAACATAACCACTGGTAATTGGTGGAATATAAGACAGCACAAAGCCTAGAACTATGTGTGTGTGTGAGTGTGGAAGAGAGAGTGTTAGTGAGATGGAGAGAGAAAGAGAGAAGCAAGTGTAATAGCAACACTAGTATGCCACTTTATCTACTTCAACAAATCAATGAAACTCCATCAGACATTTTAACAGCTGGTCTAAAGTACTAGCTGTGCAATGGATACCTTCTAACTCTAGTTACAGAGCTTGTGAGGGACACTAAGCCCCACCAACTGTGCATAAGATCATCTTGTAGATGGAGAAATAGTTATTGCCACATTATGGTTCTTCCCAATATGGAAGGTGTAACAATGCAGCAATGGCAATTTAGATCAAACCAAGTGATCTGTTGCTCAAAGCACTGTTACTACTTACAGCACCTCGCATCATCTGCAGATTGATTCATTTCCCTCGTAAAGAAATAATAAACAAGGACTCATGGTAGTAACTGATAGAGCCCATATTAAAATTATAGTCCTTGGGGTATAAAAATGTTAGGTGATGAATATAAAACTACATAAGCGACTTGGGTCATAATCAAAATTTACTTTGACAACTGTGGTCACTTTGACAACTATGGTAAGTCAAATAACCATTCTATTTACAACCACGAAGAGCAGAAAGCATCTCAAAATGCACATGTCGATCCTTGAGTCAGCTGGGCCACAACAACAGAAGACCAAATCAGGTTCCACTCCTGTCAGCCAAAAACCGGGGAATATGAGGCTACGGTGGGCACAGGCTCAGGCTCACAGCTGAAGAGTGGAAACATACCAGGCGATGTGTTTCCAATTGGTCCATTGTCAGTGACCCAGCGCGCACCACAGCCTCCGATCCCTGTTCTTGGGTGCCCGGATTGGAACCTGGTGTGGTCTTCTGCTTGTGTAGCCCGTGTGCCATGTTTTGCATCCTGAGATACTCTATGATTTTATGCATTGCCCTGCTGCCACATGACAGGCTGAATGGATAACTGCATGAATGAGCATGGTCTCTATTAAAGTACAGATGTCATTAATATCTGCATCCCGTGCGCTGCTAATTGGCACCGTGTTTATTGCATTTATGAAGGATTTATGGCGGATTTGCGCGCCCACCTTTGAGTCATCGTGTGTGTGTGTGTGTGTGTGTGTGTGTGAGAGAGAGAGAGAGAGAGAGAGAGAGACTCTCAAAGTTCTCCGATCATCGTTGTCATAATGGGGTCTTTTGTTCAAGTGCTCGCCTGTATCCGTTTCACATTAATTAGCGCGGGCCCTGTAATGTCGCGCACAGTTAAATCGCATTTTTCTTTGGTATCAAATAAACCTAAACTAACATCTCACTGGGTTTATGGTGTTCTATGTTTGGTATTTGGTTCTGTTTCTTTCTCCTCCTGTCTGCGTTGGTTTAATGAAACAAACACGCTATGGGATATGGAGACCAGTTCTTTTTTTTTCTTCTTTTTTTTGCGTTTTCTGGAAGGTTACCTGAGCCATGTCGGCGTTGCGTGTCACACAAAGGCGATTCCATAAAGAACCATTGTCGGACTGACCAATGACCAGTGAAACGCGAAACCCCGCTTCCCCCTTGCTTTCCCATCAGACCCAAGGAAGAAAGAAAAGCTAAATAAGCCTCAGTTCATTTCCACTGGACCCACACGGAGCTGCGCAGAGGTGAAGAGTGCAAGCGAGTGCTGCCAAAAAAGCGCCTATATTCTTACATTCTGCAAGAGAATCTCACGCTCTGCGCCAGTTGGAAAGTGAAAATACGCGCATTTTACGCACGGCCGATAGGCTTCATAGTGTTTGTCGGTGAATGATGTTTTTTGGCACGCGCTCGTTCCTCCGCGTAACGCGCTTTAAATCGGATTTCAGTGCATTTTAAGCAGCTTGTCCCTTCTCAGCTTGTTCATTGGATGAATATCTGGCATCACTGGTTGCTCAGAAAGGCTGAAGTGGACTGAAACTCGACCTCCAGCTCCTAATCTGCAGATTTCCAGAGGGGTATATAGGTAGATTACAGCGAACACGAACCGGATGCTGGAAACGCGCTCTGAGGAACACCTGAGCAGACATCTCGTATCATTTGAATCAGCGCTGTTGGATTGCAGAGCAAAAATGCTGGAGCACAGCGGGCCCGATGTGAAGTTTGTGAACAAGTACTGTCCCAGTTCGTCCTCTTCGTCTTCAGCCTCCTCTTCCTCCTCGTCCTCAGCGCGCGAGATGAAGATTTTGGCCACGCTACGCGGCAGCCTGAGCCGGAAGTACCCGCAGAAGAACGGCGAGGTGCTGAGCGCGCAGTACGGCATCAACCTGCTGCTCGTGGGCCTCGCGCTCATGCTCGCGCTCGCGTACCAGGGACCGACCGTGACCGAGGAGACGGTGCTGGCTTTCCTCACCACGCTCATGCTCATGCAGGTGCTGTGGATGATCTGCTACGTGGCGCGCCTGGAGCGCAAGCGCAATGAGCCGCCGGAGAGAGACGCTGACGCGGCCACCAGCTGGATCCGAGGTACCCAGCTGCGCTTTACGTGCATTCAGATTCAGATTATTAATAGTAATAAAAGCCACAGAAAGACAGACAGACAGGTAGATGTGGCTGTCTGAAGTCAAACCCATAACCAAGGACTACAGGGGTACATCTTTTGTAGGTCTAGTGGTATGTACCTGTGCAGGTGTTGTACCTTTTAGTGTGTATCAATGGTCCTTAAAGTCCCATTACATACCTTTTTTTTTTTTTTTTTTTTTTAAACTATACATTCATAGTTTTAGGTGAAACCCGGACATACATAAGGTACAAAAGCTGTACCCTTGATAGTACCACCAAGGTAAAGTATAGTTTGGTACCTTTATATCTGAGAGTGTGCACATCCTGGCTGAGTTTGTGTGTCACATAACAGTAGCCTTGAAAGTATGAAGAGCCTTACCTGGATCACAGTGGAAAAACGTATGATTAAGCTACATAGTGATGAAAGAATATTACTGTGGATAAATGAACATGAATCGGAGACATTTAAAACATGTAAATACATCATGTGCACTCTGCTTGGCTCCTAGCTTGGCTCGAATGATACCAGGGCAAGAAGGGTAACCAAAATCAGCACAGGTGCTTTAGTCTCAGCATGGTCTGCTTGGCAGTGGACATAGTGATAACGCGGAGGATTGCGGGTAATTTGCCGAGCCAAGCCGTGACACACCTTATTGGGGAAAAGGGAATGGTCAGTGCAGATCAATCCAAAGTGATGAAACGTTTCTATCCTGATGGGAGTGGTCTCTTCTAGGATGACCCCACCTCCATCTACAGGGCAGGAGGACTCACTGAATGGTTTGATGAGGATGAAAATGTTAGCAATAAAAATGTGACACAATTGCGCACTTGGGGCATTAATGAAATATTCATTATTTAAATAAATAAGAATGTAAAAAAGAATTCAGTGCAAAAGTGTTAATTCAGCACTGTAAGACTTCATAGAAAGTGTTCATTTGGTTTATGTTAATATGCTATGCAATCATGTAAATATGCATAAGTTTTAATTTAAGTGTTTTTTTGGGTTTTTTTGTTTTTTTTACTACAGGTGGTCTGACTCTGCTTGCTCTGCTCTCACTCATCACAGATGCTTTCCGTGTTGGGAACTTTGTTGGTTATCAGGAGTGTGTGTCTCCCATACTTGGCGTCTACCCCGTCATACATGCACTTCACACAGTGTCACAGGTGAGAGTGTGTGGTGAGAGACCAGGGGCAGGGTCTCATGGTGCATTCAGATGGCTCATATGTGACTAGACAGGAGGGTAATGATTTAGGTAGCTAGCACATAGCTGTTAAGTTTTTCAAATGGACACTGTATAGGCACAGTGACAGTGGAAACAAAACAGAATTTTCAGGCAGACAGTATTGCACTGCTGTACTGAGGGAAAAGGATTCCATCGATGTGGTTAGCACGTTTGCCTCACACCTCCAAGGTTGGGGTTTGATTCATGCTGCCGTCTGTGTGCTTTGGGCGTTTCCTCCCCCAGTCCAAAGACATGCATTGTAATTGTCCATAGTGTGTGATTGTGCACTGTGCAATGGGTTGGCACCCCTTCCAGTGTTGTCCCTGCCTTGTGCCCCGAGTCCCCTGGGATATTCTCCTGGTTTCCCATGACCCTGTGTAGGGTAAGTGGTTCAGAAGTTGGGTGTAACGCGTTACAAAGTAACACGTAACAGTAATCTAATTACTTTTTCTGATAACACAGTAATGTAACATTTTACATTTAAAATTTATGTAATCTGACTACAGTTACTCATGACAATAATATTATGTTACTTGCGCGTTACAAATTTACTGTTAAGAAAAATGTTTTTAAATAAATCAATTAGTTTAAAAAAAAATTAGTTTTGCCCCTAAGATTTTTTCTTTTCCCTGAATAATTCTCCACTTGGAGCGCTTTGGCACTAATTAACTGAATGTCAGTAAAAGAAGACTTCCTAATTTTATATCTTCAGTGAACAGAGACGAGGCTAATCAGACAGGGTTTACAGGAATATATGGGAAAATACTCGTGTTGTATTGGCTGACAGGTCTCTCAATTCTGCCAAACGCTAGCTCACATAGTCAGTGTGAGGAAAAATGGATATACGCCGGTTTATTTATTTGTTTATTTATTTTAAACCAGTAAAGGGGAAACTGAAACAGTAACATCCTCTGATGCCGAGCAGGAAAACAAGGTGTGTAAATGAGTGTCTATTTTTCCAGTTTTCCAGAGTTCCAGTTTACGTGAACATGATATGAGCAGAGCATAAGGAAAGATAGCATACTATGCAACCCATACAATGATAGTTTAGTTGTGCCTCCCCTTGGCAAGTGACACCAAATGAGCCTAGTTAGAAAAGTTTTATATTCTATTGGTCTGGTAGTCCTACAAACAGCGACAACACCCGATGCAGGTTTTATGATAAATCCAACTTTTCCTGATCATGTCATACATTGATGTGTGATAAAATTATTGAAAGAACTATGAGTTTCACTTTGTAGTGTATTTTTGTAGGTTTGATAGGTTTTGAAAGTAATGTGAAAGTACAGTAATTAGTAATCTGATTAATTTTTACATACAGTAATCAGTAATGTCATCAGATTACAATTTTAAAGTAGTAATTAGTAGAGATGCACAATACTAAATTTCTCAGCCGATACCGATAGCCGATTATTCAGTGATATCGCCAGATACCGATAACCGATACCAATAGTTCTGCCTTTTATGCCTTCTTTTAAATGAATAATAATTAATTCCACAATTCTGAAAGAAATGCAAATAAAAACTTTATTGTCTCCATTTCAACAAGTTGTTTCACAGTAACTGGTCTCATAAACAGAAAACACATTACTCTAATTAACATTAACATGAACTAAATTCTGAAGATTAAAGTAAGATTTCTTAACTTATTGAATGTTATTAATTCATATTACCATTGACTGAATTCTAAAAAACCTCCTGTTAGGCTTCACACTCACTCACCACAAGCAAAAGCATTTCTACTTCATCACTGACATCAAACTGGTAATATATAATATAAACATTTTTATATATTAACATTAACTGGATATGAAATACACTACTCTACAAATATATTTTTCTGTGCAATGTATATTTTTTTGTGAACTCATCTTCATTTAAATCTTTCAGCAGTGTACTGGCACTTTACTTCAGCGCGAGCAGCTCACGCATTGTGGCAAAAAAAAAATTGACTCTATGCCAAAACTCTCACTTCACTGCTACTTACTTCCGGTGTAAAATTTTATCAGTGCAGAGCGTTCAGAGATTACAAACTGCAGTTTTGTCATCATTCCACTCAAGAGACATCTTGTTTACACACAGCACGAAATCGAAGTGTTTTCCCACTCTCTTTTGACTGACAGGATATAGTCAGCCCTGATCATCGGATGCTTTTAAATTATGGGCTGATGGTCGATATCATGAAAAATTGCCTTTATACGATACATCAGTGCATCTCTAGTAATTAGTAATCTGTAGTGGATTACCTTTTTTGAGTAACTTACCCAACACTGATCAGAAGATGGATGGTGTACCACAAGAGTTTATGTGTTTATGTGGAATGTTTTAGTAATATTATTAGGGGTCAACCTGAGGTGCATTTGAAACAATCAACTTAATCAACATTTTTAGTTTTCTTTCTTTCTTTCTTTACTTCTTTCTTTCCTTCTTTCTTTCCTGCAAAGTGACTAATGCAGGTTCTGTTTCATTCCTCCTGACCGCCAGCCAGATAGTTAGAGAAAATAAATACCAACGAAGTCATGTGGTGACGTGAGCTAAGCAGAGGTGATATAAGCCACTGCGGCTCAGCACTCCACATCTTTTGTGTTTCTTGCCTTCAGATTAAGTCGAAGATTTTTTCCCATCTCATCGTCAAGTGCAGCTTTCTCTGAGCAGCGAAAATTTATCCTCCCAAGCTATGACGATACGTTTGGCACTGCGCTGTCTGACTGATAACAACTTCTTTGTTTTCCGGATTGCTCACCACTGGTAAGTACAAGCTTTTTCCTTAGCATCACTGCTACGCATTGTCGAGCTACAGGGTTCGCACTACTGGCTCTCCTCAGGGTTGAAACTCAGAGGCTCTCCACTTTAGCAGCTATGACTTTCAACCCATGGTTCAAAGGGATGGGTTCTATTCCACATATTTTCTGGTTCCAAAACAGGATGGAGGTTTTCGTCCAATTTTGGATTTGAGGAGACTCAACAAGTTCTTAAAGAAGCTCCCCTTCAGCCTGACCTACATTCTTTGGTTGGTGACGAAGGGAGATCGGTTCACGAGTGTCGACCTGACGGAAGCATATTTTCACGTTCCTATTGCTGTGCATAACAGGAAATTCCTACGCTTCAGCTTCAGAAACCAGACTTCAAGGTCCTACCCTTTGGTCTTTCTCTAGCCCCTTGAGTGTTTACGAGGTGTATGAAGGCTGCCCTGTCACTCCTGTGATGCCAAGGGTTGCGGATTCTGCCGTACCTAGACGATTGTTTGCTTTGTGCTCAGACGAGGGACCAGGCTCTGCCTGATACCCAGCTGTTACTAGGCCACGTCGCCAAGTTGGGTCTCTTGGTGAACAGGGCAAAGAGCTCACTGTCTCCCATGCAATCCATCACGTTCATTGGGGTGACAATCGATTCATCCACAATGCGAGCCTCTCTGTCTCTGTCTCAGATGACAGACATCCTAAATATTCTTGACCAGTTTCATCTGGGGGCATCTCTCCAGTATGGGCTGTTATTGAGGCTGATCGGAATGCTGACATCGGCCACCTCTGTAATTCCTTTGGGACTGTGTCACCTGCTCCCCTGCAGGTGCAGAGCAACAGCTTTCTGCTGGACACAGTCTGTCAACGTCATTGACAGATCGTAGTGACTCGCAGTTGTGTGCATGTCCTCCGACAGTAGACTTCACCGGCCTTTTTGACAGCAGGCGTTCCATTGGGAATGTTCCCTCTCGGGAGGTGGTAACAACCGATGCATCTCTCAAGGGCTGGGGAGCATTTTGCAACTACAGGGGTGTCACTGGTGAATGGTCAATGGAGCAGTCTATGGATCACAACAATCTGCTGGAGATACATGCAGTTTTTCTGGCCCTGAGACAATTCCTCCTGGTGCTGACAGGCCGTCATGCACTTGGACAACACTTTGACGGTTTTCAATCTGAATCACCAAGGGGGCACGAGGTCAGAAAGCTTGCTACAGCTCACTCACAATATCTCTCCCACGGTTTGCATCACCGAAGGTTGTTTATCTGGCAGAGATAGCCAATCAGGCTGCAGATGCTCCGTCCAGAAATTGGCCTCATCCGAGTGAGTGGAGGCTGCACCCGGATGTCGTTCAGAACATTTGGCAGGAGTTCAGTGTTGCAGAAGTGGATCTATTCGCTTCAGAGAACACAGCTCATTGCCTGTTGTGGTTTGCCCAGATGGAAAATTCCAGTCCACTGGGGCAGGACGCGCTGTCACATGATTGGCCAGATTGTCTCCTGTATGCCTTTCCTCCGATTCCTCTGCTGTGGGAGACACTTCACAGAATTGCTCCATGCAGGCACAGGGTGCTTTTGATTGCACCACGGTGGCTGTCCAGACCATGGTTTCCCTTGCTCCTAACCTTGCTGAGGGACAGACCAAGGCAGCTTCTCCTCAGGAGAGATCTATTGTCTCAGCTGGATGGCTGCATTTGGCATCCAAACCCGGCCTGCCTATAGTTATGGATCTGGCCTCTGGTGCTGACTCCCTCTTAGCAAACTGTGAGCCTTCGGTCGTTCACACTGTTCTCAACATGAGCGCTGCTTCCACATGAGCAATTTATGCCTATCGATGGAAGTCTTTTTGTATGTGGTGCAAGACTCGTGGGTTTGACCCTGAACGATGTGCGGTCTCTGTAGTTTTGGGTTTCCTACAAGGTCTTTTGGACAGTGGTAGGGCAGCCTCCACCTTAAAGGTTTATGTGGCGGCTATCTCTGAACACCATTCACCTGTGGATGGCTCGTCTTTGGGCTCCCATAACCTGGTTTGCAGTTTCTTAAAGGGTGCGAGGCACCTCAGTCCGGCTTATTCTCCCAGTTCTCCAGTGTGGAGACCAGTTTACCTTTTGTTTTGGAGTCCCTTTGCCAATCCCCATTTGAACCATTGGAGGGGCAGGTCTTAAATGGAAGTCAGTGAAGGCAGCTTTTCTTCTGGCTGTGGCATCTACAAAAAGGGTCGGTGAGCTTCACGCTCTGTCCATAAGTCAGTCCTGCATGAGATGGGTACCGGAGTTGTCCTCTGGCCCAATCTAGCGTTCTTTCCTAAAGTGCTCCTCCACCAGTTCATTAATCGAGCTGTGTTCTTTCCAGCCGACGGGCCTTGAGCAGTGTTCTCTGCTCCTGTGCCCCGTACGGGCCTTGAGGTGCTATGTAGAGGCTATGCGCAGTTAAGACAGTCAGAACAATAGTCTGTTTGTTATGGTGGTGTTAAGAAGGGTGCCTCTTTGTCTAAACAGAGGCTGTCATGGTGAGTAGTTGAGGTTATTGCCTTAGCATACAAGCAGCCCCAACAAACCATGCCCAGGTCTGTCAGTTGCCACTCCCCCAGGGCTGTTTCATCTTCGTGAGCTGCCTTCAGGGGTGTCTCTCTTAGTGACATCTGTGCTGCGGCGACATGGTCTTCTCCCTGTACCATTGCGAGATTCTATAATGTCAACATTGCTTCATCCCAGGATGTGGCCTCGGCTGTACTTTGCCAGTGATCCCTGCTCTTTTCTGGTGAGTTACTCCTTGTGACTTTTCTGGTATGAGTCATCCACTACCGTTTCTGGTGGTCAGGAAGAATGAAACGGAATGCTGGTTAGGTATGTAACCATGGTTCTGTGAATTCTGAATGACCACCCGAGTTGCTGGTCACTCAGAGTGTGCAAGAAGACACTCCGAGGTGGAGTACTGAGCTGCAGTGGCTTATATCACCTCCGCTCAGCTCACGTCACCACGTAACTTTATTGGTATTTATTTTCTCGACCTATCTGGTTAGCGCTGCGATCATCCATTACTGTTGCACCATCTCTGGCGGTCATCCGGATTTCATTTCACAGAAATACGGATACATTCGTAACCAGTGTTTTATTTCACTGCAGATATCTGTGCGATTAGTTACTGGCACACAGTGGCTGTGGTGTTGCCCAACTGAACCATTCATCTGCTTGATGCGAGTTTTATAACACTATAAGCACATGAAATCTGGCTCAAATAGCCCTTTTCCACTGGGGCTGGAACCATAGCTGGAGTCCAATCTCAAACCGGGCTGCACTTTTCCACACAAAAAAACCGGGTGCCTAATTCCTGTTGCCGAACCGGCCCTGCAACCTTGCTAGTCTTGAACAAGGGCACCGGTGACGTCAGTATGCGGAGCTTTCACTACAGACCGCAGTTTGAAAGACGGCATTTTTTTGAGTTGCGGTAAACATTAGAAACCAAGATTAAATATTTTGGTTCAACAGTGGTCGGCAGAAGAGACCAATGCTCTCCTTGCCAACTGGTCGACGATAGAAATTCAAGACAAATTGGAAGGTAGCATCAGAAAAAAAAGCGCATATATGAGGAGATAGCAGGGGAAATGGCCACCTTAGGTTTTAGCCGGTCCGCTAAATCAAGTGGTCGACAAATAAAAAAAACTTCAAAAGGAATACAGGGACCAAAGAAGAGAGGTGAACAGAAGCAGCAGTGGACGGAGCAAAATGATAAATTTTGATGTCATGGACTCAAAATTAGTTCTGGGACATTAGCCTCATCACATACACAGAGGAGCAGAAGAGCAGGTAATGGCATTGCATTGCACAACAAACTTATTATCCAAGGATATGCCTATATGTGTTATCATGACAATAGTTCCCTTTACAGTGTATTAAAAATTTTTACTGTTCTCTTACACAGAAAAAAGTAACCGTGACAGTAACCAGGACCTGCTGGAATATTTTCAAGCTGCAGATTGCACAAGCAACAAAAGTTGTTCAATGTGTGTGTGTGTATGTGTGTGTGTGTGCTTGTTCAAAGAATGACACTTAAACCTCATATTCACTTTTTAATCACAGTTTTTTTATTGTACATATTGACATTTAATTGAATAAATCACGTTCTGTCTTGTTTCTTCACATTATATTCAAAACTAGCTACTACAAATTAACATATTAAGAACATTTATTTGGTGAATAAATCTATCACCTCCAAAACGACTATTATGAATACCAATTAGTATATTAAGAACATTGTTCATCCTGCCTACTGAAATAGTGCAATAATTCTGGATAAACTGCGTCGGATTAAATCCTGGAACGACGGTATCCCACCAGTGGCACGCTCGAGGATATACCCACACGACAGCCAAGCGTCTTGCCCTCATCCACAGAGCTAGCTGTAAAAAATTATTTTGTGTGATTATTATTATTATTATTATTACAGTGTATAACAAAAGCTCATCGAAACGTTAAATGTAAAATATATAAAATATTAGTGTATATTTACTTTTCTCTGTGCACATTTTCGTGCCTTGTGAGAAACTGCACTAACTCCTTGCAGACCCAGACGAACCAAACGGTCGAAAGTTTGTAAGTTTGTAAAACTAAAAACAGAGATTTGACATTTGCAGCATACGGTGCTATGTTTGTGTCTGTTGCGTAACTTCCACATTGTTGATGACGTAGTGTGTTCAGCTTGCTTTAGTGGAAACGCGAGCCGGTTCTGAGCGAGCACCGGCTCCGGCTCCGCCACCAGCCCCGGTGGAAAAGCGGCAATACTGATTCATGAGCATGGTCAAGAGTCCATTCAATTTCCAGTTTTTCTTTGTAATGAGCTCTCATGAGTTTTTCAGCTGATTTTCATTAATGATGTTAGCTAACTCGCATGCAACTAACAAGTCATACTGATTTGCTGCTGTGAGAAAGTTCAAGTGCCTCCTCTGTCCTGTTTTTCTCCTCCACATAAGTGCTGGTGCAACTGCTCCTTTAACCTTGGAAACTGCAGATCTGTTGAAGCAACATGAAACTTCATAAAATTGAAAAATAATAATAATACATTTGTTCATGGTTCCAAATCAGCTCCAGCTGATGACGATGATGTTGAAAAGATGGCTTTGTGTGTGTGATGTGTGTGATCTGATGATTGTGATGTTTTTCTTTCTCATTTTGCAGGTTCATTTTCTCTGGTTTCACGTTAAAGATGTCATAAAGCGTTACGAAACATTTGAAAGGTAAATTTGTGTGTGGCCATGTATTTTCACACTAGAATTGATGCGATTTGTGCTATATCTTCTAGTACATTTACTAGTACAATAGTTGCGAGTTCAAATCCCTTGTCCTGTTGGGACTCTTAACCCTCGACTGCTCAGTTGTACACTGTCTCAAGTGTAAGTCGCTTTTGGATACAAGCATCAGCCAAATGAATTAAATGTAAATGTGTCTTAGGTTTGGCGTGATTCATGCTGTATTCACTAACCTGTTGGTTTGGAGTAACGGAGTGATGACTGAAGCCGAACATGCTCTTAATGACCACAAGAGACGATTATCAGCAGTCGGATACTTCAATTTTACTGTTGGGGGTAAAGTTAACACACACACATACTGAATGCCAACCCTCCTCTCCATCTTATCTTGCTGTTACAGTAGCTGGTACTACACATGCCTAGTTGTATCTTTATAGTTCTATCTTTTCCTCTTTCTCTCTGTCTCTCTATCTCATGCTCTGTCTATAATTTCATGCCTAGTAATAGTTCAGTAAAGTGTTTTATCTTTCTGTCTCTCTCTTTCTGTCTCTCTCTTGCAGAGGGCAATCAGCCTAACTGTAATTGTACGACCAGTGCGTGTTCGATGTTCAGCAGCGGTCTGTACTATCTCTGTCCCTTCAACATTGAGTACCACATCTTAGTCTCCGTGCTGCTCTTCGTCATGTGGAAAAATGTTGGCCGCACCCTCGAGCGACGCACCAATCAGAAGCCAGCATCGTCAGCACCATTGCTAACAGGCTCAGGAGACGGACCTTTCCTGCTGCTCGGCTCAGCCCTTGGGCTCTTGGCACTTGCCAGTGCCATCACAGTGCTCGTCATCTACATCATCCACGTGGAGGAGTCACTGGAGGCACGCCATGCAGCCATCTCCATGTTCTACTGGTTTGGAATCATCATTTTGGCATGCATGAGTGTCGCCGGTGCTGTCGGATTGGTCATCTATCGGCTTGAGGATTGTCCCATGGACACGGCGCCAAATCCAGCCAGGACGCTTGATTCTAAGCTGCTGCTCGGTTCTTCCATTGGCTCCTGGCTTGTCTGCTGGTGCAGTGTCATCGCAGTGGGTGGGGCCACAAATTCACCCACCTACCGATGGGCCAATTTAGGATACGCCATACTTTTAGTTTTGGAGAAATGCGTGCAGAATCTGTTCGTCGTTGAGTCGCTTTACAGGAGACGATGTGAGCCTGAAGAACAGCCTGCCCTTTGCACCACCCATAACTCCATCCTAAGCCCTAGCCAAGGAAATGAGAAAATCTTTGCTGTGTATGATGGTATCATTAACCATGGGTACGAGTCACCAGATAAACACTGTGAGAATGAAAAGCAAACTTACGGCGGGCACAACGGGAATGTGTCGCATTCTCTTGGACACGGAATGCCAGAGACGCCCAACAGACAGAAGCAGGTCCTGAAAAACATCGCCATCTTCCTGTTTATGTGCAACATTTCGGTAAGGGTCTTCATTAATGCCTGTGTTAAAATTACCATTGCTATTTCACTACCAGTAATTGTTAAGCCTTTGAAATAAGATCTTAATTTTTTGTGCTGTGTTTCTGTGTGTGTGTTTGTGTGTGTATGCATGGTATATAGCTCTGGATCCTACCTGCATTTGGATGCCGGCCACAGTTTGATAACGGTTTGGAGGAAGCATCGTTCGGATTCCCCATCTGGAGCACGGTGCTGAATTTCGCCCTTCCTATGAGCCTCTTCTACCGCATGCACTCTGTTGCCGTTCTCTTCGAAGTTTTCCGGAAAATTTAGGTTCCACTTCTGTACCTGCGTGGTGTTTCTTTTGCACACGGTAATGATGATTCGCTCCATCAAGTTCTCAGAACCAGGGTTACCTTCATTTTTAACACTCTTGTTTCCACAAAAAAGGAGGAAAAAAAATACCCTTTTCTTCTCAATTTTGATTGCACACAAGAAAGAGCGATCGGAGCTTATTGCTACAAGACAGAAATAAATGCTCTTTTGGCTTTTCTCCTCTGTGATTAGATCAAATCAAGAGATCTCATCCCTCTGTCCACTAGGGGTTGCACAACTCGAATACGAATTCAAAAAAGTAGTTAACTAGTTGTCTTTTCCATAGTTAAAGCAACAAATGATTCATAACCTCGCTACTTTATTAGTGAACTTAAATGCTGATTTAAAAAAATAGCAAAGAAGCATCAAAACTTCATTTAACAGCTGTGTACAGGCTAAAAATGACATTTATAGCTTCAATTTATTTAGGCTACGCTTATATACAAAAATAAACAAATCAGTGCAATAAATGTGCCAAATAATAAATCTGTGTATCATATTTCAATTACAATGTTTTACAACCATTAGAGACTTAAAGATAGAACACTTAACTAGCTGCGTGTATCGTGACAATCCTGACATGTGAGTGGGGGTCAGATACATGCAGAATAAAGAAAAGCCACATTGATTAAGGTGTTTGATCATGGCGTGGTGCTCATGCAGTGCTGAGCAATGTCTTAACCACGTCCGGGGTACACTGGAGTAGATTTTTGCATCGAGACTCGGATCATGCTGGACCCAACAAAAACGTTGTAGAAGTGTGCAGGTTTTATTTTCTTCACATATGAACCTCATGGGTCAAAGATAGGGCTTCATCCTTCATCTACAGTAACTGCTTCATCCTATAAAATAAAATATTTATATTTTGACAAGTAGCCTACTAGCACTAACTAAGTTCAACAATAATAACTGCGGAAGTGGGCGGAATTGGTCAGCATTCCCAATGAAGAAGTCCCACATACTGTACACCTCTAAACTGGGTTTCACTCATTCGTTTATTCATGTACCTTTTACATGATATTTTTGGAAATACTAACTTCATTAGAAAATGTCATGGGTGCATACAAACAACCACAATAGGATAGAGAGTGGTCAGAATTCGGGTGGGCCCTTAAAAAACAGTCCTGCACACTGCTCTACGTTTAACCATGAAATTGATTCGAAAGTGATAATGTCCCAAAAATTCAAAGAAAATAATAATAATAATAATAATAATAATAATAGCAATCATAATAAAAGATTTTTCTCAGCATAGTCTTCCACAATGTTGACTAGTAGTAGTCAACTATGCAACCCAACCTGTCTACTGTTTGGATGGGAAGCACAGCTCTTGGTTTCTACACAGCTCTTGGCTTCTTCTCTCTCCTGTGATTGGATGAACTTGTTTAAAATGATGTCCGTGACTGGACAAAAAGCATAACTATTGGCTTTCTTGCTACTGTAATTTGATTTCTCTTTACTATGATTAAACAGAATGCCATCTTCACCTTCCCCTTATGAATAGACAAAAAAAAGAACAGCTATTGTTTTTCTTTTCATTATGATTAGACAAAAGCAAGAGCTTGCTTTCTCTCCATAGTAACTATACCAAAAAGGAAGATTCAAAGATATTTTTTCGATTTCTCTGCACTGCATTGTGATTGAACTGAAAGGTGACATCTTGACCTTTACTTCTTTTGGACACAAGACAAGCCTTTGACCCTTCTGCCTAATATAATAAGATGGAAGACAAACATTTGACTGGATGGAAAGAAAAGCTTTCTGCTTTTATCCCTTTGTGTTTAGACAGAATGAATAGCATGTTGTTTTTCCTCCTCGTTCTGAAGAGACAACGAGAGGAATTCTGAATTTCTCAAATGGATGAGATGGCTACAGGAACGGTCGCACCCTCCGTGAGCTGATGTTTCACGCATTGAGCACTTTCAAGAGACTCGTACACACTCTGTAACACACTCCTCAAACACTTCTCAACTCCACAGGTGCTCTTATTTTCTCCCAGAGCGTGTTTGTTGGTGCTAACTCTAACACGCAAAACACCGGGTTCAGGTTAGCAATAACCAGCGAAAGACAGCAGATATGACTGTGGGCAAAAAAAAAAATAAAATAAAAAATATAAAAGAATGAGTTTATTAATGACCACCACAGTGAGCAGGGCTGGAGGATCATCTACTGTATTTTGATGTTTTGAATGAGGACATATCAGGTCTATAATCTTAACTGGGATGAATTGATCTGATTATATGGTTAATATATATTGATATTGGTTAACCCCTTAAACTCCCAGCTCATCAGTGATTTATTCGTACTAAAGCATATTACTCATAAAATATGACGAATTATTCAGCCACTGTAGAGAAACTATTAGGAAGGAAATGTAGCAGGGTTAGGCTGGGTTTTTCAGGGAGTGTAATGGGTTCATTTCTTCCAAATTTCTGGTGCTGTTTAATTTTTTTTTTTTTTTTTGACCTTTTAAGAAATCACTTGAATCACTTGAATGATCTGTTCTCATTACTTGTACCTGAAAGAAACTTTACTTGTATTTTATTGATACAAAGCAAAAAGTTACAGTGCCATCTGTATGATGTATTGGCTGTGTTCCTCAAGAGATCCACAGCTATCCTTTAAAAAAACAACAGAAATTCATATTTGATGTGAAAAACAGAGACTCTCTCATTAGAACTTCTATTTCAGAACCCAGGTAATGTCTTTCTGTAAAAACTAAAAAACTAAAAACACTGTGATGACTTCTTTGGGAATCATACACAGTGTGATGGATCATGTTCTCTTGTGCGTCTCGGTGCCAGTGATGTTGAAGACTTGAATTTCTCTGAGAGATCACAGCCATGCACATACCACTATACTGATTTTTTGTTGTTGTTGTTTAATGTGTGAAGCTTTAAGGTGTTATTTGGTTTCCATGAGTGTTTCTGCAAACCTGTCAGAGTATGTTTCATTTGTACATCAGAAAAAGCACCAGTGCTTTGTTTCTAATCATTTAGGTTTTGCTCTACAATTAGCCAAAGTTACATAGTACTTAAGATATGTTTTTTTATATTTCTTTATATTCTAATATTCCAATTTTATTACACAAGATTTAGTTTGGCCTGGGTTTCTTTTTTTTTTTTTTTTTTGGGATAATATTGGTATAACTGTGCACAGTTTCAACTTAATTTTGACTAAGTTTCAGTCTGGGATTTGATTTGATACAAAGTTTAATTTAGGATGAGTTTTAGTTAAGACTATGATTCAGCATGATTCATTTTGGAAATTTTGGACTCTCCTTGTTCTGTCTCATGCATACATTTCTAAGTATGGAAATAATACTGAGCAATAATAAATAAAACATGAAATGAAATCATAATTTGCCTTTGCGTTTAAAAATGATTCTCTTAGGTATGATTTTTGTTTTTTTTGCAGGTAAAATACTAGAATGCCTTGAAGATATTTTTTTTTTATTTTGAAACGTGATCTATTACTGTTGTCCATTATCTAACAAAATAGAAATTCATCTCTGTAAGATAATCGTTATATAGATAGATAGATAGATAGATAGATAGATAGATAGATGGACAGATAGACAGATGGCCAACGATTCACTTTGAGACAGGATTTCATTTCCTTCGGGGGATTAGATTCAGTTTATGATGGGATTTAGTTTAAGTAAGCCTTAAAGAGAGTTAATAGTAATCTGGTGCAGAACATTTTCTTCTTTACTTTTATTCAAAGATCTCTATACACAGACATTTTATCCAGGCTATGCCAGAGCAGAAACAATGCTTATAGTGGTTTAGTTCTTCTTTTATGGCTCTTGTTGCAGCGCTCACATTGCGATTTGGCCCAAAGTAAAAAGATCTGTTCTAGATCTGTTTTGTTTATTGTAAACCCCTATTGTTAATTATTTAGTAAAGCATGCAGATTTTTTTAGTGTGTGTGTGTGTGTGTGTGTGTGTGTGTGTGTGTGTGTGTGCGTGCATGCGTGTGCGTGCGTGCGTGTATGTACATGTGAGTCTCCAACAACTTCTTTAGAAGAGTTTTTTCCACCTCATTTAACAGAAAAAATTTTTTTGCATTCACAAAGACATTTTCCATCCTAATGCTGCATTTGCTGCATCAGTTGTGCCAGTAAAAGAACAATTAAATAAAGTGTACCTTTTTCTGGGTACCCCAAATATTTTCATTCATCCAATATGTGTTTGCTTTTTTGGTTAGTTATTTTGTTCTGGCTCGGTACATTAGCACATCTTTTCTGTAAATGCATATCCAAATTTTGAAATACACACTTCAAATGATATGGTTAATCTCTGCAATCTTATTTACACTTTTTTAAAAATATATATATATATTTTTGTTTGTTTGTTTGTTTTGTTTTGTTTTTAGCTATAGTAGTCTCAGACCTCCAGTGAAAAATTAAAAAGCAAACATTAGAGACCTAGCATATCTTTGGCTAAAGCCATATAACCCTACAGTTCTTGCCAGGTTTCCCACTGAAGCTAAGTAGAGTTGAGCCTGGCCAGAACCTGGATGGGAGACCTCCTGGGGAAAATTAGGTTGCTGCTGGAAGTGGTATAAGTGAGGCCAGCAGGTGGTGCTCACCTTGTGGTCTGTTTGGGTCCTAAAGCCCCAGTATAGTGACAGGGACACAAAACAGCAATGTCTTTTGGATGAGACGTTAAACGGAGGTCCTGATTCTCTGTCGTCATTAAAAATCCCAGGACACTTCTCGTAGGGGTATAACCCCGGTGTCCTAGCGAAATTCCCCCATTGGCCCTTATCTATCATGGCCCCATAATAATCTCCATCCCTGAATTGGCTACATCACTCTCCTCACCACCAACAGCTGGTGTGTGGTGGGCGTTCTGGCACCCTGGGCACACCGCATCATCCAGGTGGGTGCTACACACTGGTGGTCGTTGAGGAGATTTCCCCCCATACAATGTAAAGCGCTTTGAGTGCTTTGAACGCTATATAAATTTAAGGAATTTTTATAATTATTATATTTTCTGATACATCTGTACAGTTTACATGGCACAACAGAAAATAACATATCATCAATATGTTTGTTTCAATTGACGTTGAATGTGTATTTTGTATTGTCTGGGATTATGTTCATTATATCTCCAAGTTTGAGTTCTTTTTGGATGATGTACTCAAAAAGTTAACCCAGTCTTATCTCCCTAATTACTATACCCACTGAAAGCAAGTTCATTTATTGCCAGAAACTGAACTCGCCAAAGCTTTTTGCATAGTATCTATTATTGTCTATTTGACTGAGTGATGTGCGATATTTTCACCAGTAGTCAGTATACATTCATACTCTTGCCAAGCAAACATTGGCTGCACACGAGAGACACTAGGATACATCCGGAGCAAGCACATGTTTCCAATACGTGTACACACAATTGGTGAATATGTCCACTCTATAGCCAGTAATGTGATCTATACAGTAATTTAGCTATACTGGGATAAGCCATCATTATTTAAGCAGAGGTGGACTGAGTACCGAGAAATTATACTTAAGGGAATGTATAGATAATTTCTCAAAATGTTCATTAAAACTGGAAGTATCCAGTTGTATATGGTGTTTTACTATCAAAAAACTTTTTTTTTTTTTTGCCATTTTCTCATCATTTCATCTTTGTGAGCTTTGCCTTTTATGGGTTTTGAGTTTTGTGGGCATCACCATATGCAAATCTGTGCTGTGCCGTGAATGCACCTGGTAATTTATGGGTGATTGGCATTCATTATCATACTCAAATGACTACTAAGAAAATCAAAACATTTGTAAATCCGGCAGAATTTTTTTGTTTGGTTTGGCTTACACAAAGATTTACCCAACTTTACTAAAAGACTGATAAATGATTCCCAATAGGTTTAGAAACAGGGTAAATGTATTTATTGCAAATCAATTGTATTCAAATACCATAGTGGAGCTGGTGGTGTAAAATTATTTGAGTGCAGAATGTGACCTACAGAGTGGTCTAATGAAAATAGGTTAGATAAAAAGTGCTGTAAATAAGTTTTATGTGAAAATTGTTTTTCTATGAGATAAACAGGCTGAGTCAGAACTTGCTCCTAACCCACTCATAATGGGGCTCTACTGAGTGTAAACCCCAAGATCAGGTCTTCATGTGTATAGTGAGAACGAGCAGCTGGAGCTGGCGGATACGGGAACCCCTTAATTACATACTTGTTACTTGATTATTACTCACCAACCCTGTAAATACGAACACACAGTACTGATCTAAAAGGATTTTATTACAGTTATAAAGGGCAGTCCTTTAGAAACGACAAAGCAGCAAAGTACACAACTGTCTGATTAAAAGCCTGATGAACTCAAAACTAGATGTTTTAGAGCTTTTTCTACGAGTCTCTTTGTGCTGCAGGCATAATAATAATAATAAGACAGTAATAAGATAGTATATAAAAATGTTTAACTGAATGCTGTTGTCTGTGTGGGAAATGTGTCAAGCCCTTCAACACTCCGTCTTCCTGTTTCAAAAAGAAATACATCAATGTGCAGAATAAAAATCCCAGCACTCAAGCCATTTCATGGGCATTTTAATTGTACTTGGTGTAGCTTGTCAGTGATAACAGCCATTTCCAACTAAACATTTACATTTGATTTAATTGTAAAGTGAGATTAGTTGTGTCTGCTCGTCATGTCTGCTCTTGAGGAGCCACTGCTCCCTTCTTAAACTTGAACTTCCTCTTCTTTCTGTGACTGTGTGACATGTTTGATGCCTCTGCAGTGTCTGGTGTATGTGTAGCGTGTGTAGTATGTCCCATATGTGTCTGTTCCAGGTTTCCTCCTGGTGCACAGCGGACAGTAAACAGTCTTTCTTCCACCATTTCACTTCCTGCAGCCACTTCCACTTCACCAGCATGGCTTGTACACTCCACCCCCTCCAGTGTGGTCTCTTCCACCACATTAGAAGCGTCGTCCCTTTGTGTAGTGGGTGCAGTGATTGGCTGGCTGCTTGCTGGAAGTGGGCCTAAATTGTCTGCATGAGATCTGGAGAAGAGCTTTTCCATAAGCTTCTGCTTCTTCTTCAGCATTCTGAGGAGTACAGTGCATCATGGGAGTCCGAGGAGTTTAACTCACTAAAGGTTCACAGCCTCTCACTCACACACAAATTCAATTCTAAAGAATAGACTGCCGTTAATTAACAATGATGGGCCATATTCAGAGTTGGGAATTTGAGTCAAAAAGTTGTGTCAATATTTAAGCAGACCTGCTGTTTGGAGATGCTCTGACCCAGTCTTCTAGACATCACAATCTGGCCCTTGTCAAAGTCGCTCAGATACTAACTCTTGCCCATTTTTCGTGCTTCCAACACATCAAACTCAAGAACTGACTGTTCACTTGCTGCCTAATATAGCCCACCCCTTGACAGGAACCACTGAAATGAGATAATCAATGTTATTCACTTCACGCTCACAACTCAACTCTGAATACAACCCAAAGTTAGAAAGTAGTGTATGTTCGATATAAATTAGATCCCACAGAGAGGTTTTTAAAGGGCTTGCTTACTTGTCCTCTCCTCGTTGAGCAGAGCTTACACAGAATTCATTATGATGTGTGATGGCAAAAATTTACAGTGCTTAATATTTTCACTTGTGTGATGTTAATGATGCATCGACAAGACTACAAAGGAACACGAAACGAATAGGGAACGTAGAGCGCAGTAGCCAATGTCCTCACCTGTCAGTGTGCGCGTGAGAGCCAAGTGATGCGTGCTTGCTGATTACATCATTCCTCAGTCTGTCCACCAGATGGCAGCAGGGTCCTAACATCCGCCTACACGCAATACACAAATGCACAACACGCATAAGCATTAGTGTATGAGATTGGGAGTGTATTTGTGTGTGTGTGTGTGTGTGTGTTACCCTTCTTTAGGTGCAAGTGTTTGTATGAGTGATTGTAGGTCTCCTTCAGGATGTGTAGGCAGCAGGAGGCACAGGAGTTGCTGGAGAACTGGTTCTGAAACACCACTGAGTTTGACGAGCAGGGCAACAAGGAGAAGATCCTATACACACACACACACACACACACACACACTACAGAGTTTAACTAACACTACGGAATGGAAATCCTCCACCCACACACACTAGAGGTCGACCGATTGATCATTTTTTGCATCAGTACTGCTGGAACTATCGGTTAACAGCAAAAATCCACACTGTTTTTTCCTGTCCATTCTGGAGCAGCTGAGAATGGTCCGCTGTCATTATACAGTACAAGAGCGGCCTCTAGAGGTGAAATAAACACTATTACTGACAAATTTTGTTGTGTTATTTGAAGTGTTTTTGATTCTTTTTGGATGTCACTATTTTTAGTTGTTATATGGAGTATTATTTTTTGGTTCAGTTCAGTTACTTTTATTTTATTTATTAATAGTTTATATATATATATATATATATATATATATATATATATATATATATATATATATATATATATATATATATACACAGTATCTCACAAAAGTGAGTACACCCCTCACATTTTTGTAAATATTTGATTATATTTTTTCATGTTACAACACTGAAGAAATGACACTTTGCTACAATGTAATGTAGTGAGTGTACAGCTTGTATATCAGTGTAAATTTGCTGTCCCCTCAAAATAACTCAACACACGGCCATTAATGTCTAAGCCGCTGGCAACAAAAGTGAGTACACCCCTAACTGAAAATGTCCAAATTGGGCCCAAAGTGTCAATATTTTGTGTGGCCACCTTTATTTTCCAGCACTGCCTTAACTCTCTTGGGTATGGAGTTCACCAGAGCTTCACAGGTTGCCACTGGAGTCCTCTTCCACTCCTCCATGACAACATCACGGAGCTGGTGGATGTTCGAGAACTTGTGCTCCTCCACCTTCCGTTTGAGGATGTCCCACAAATGTTCAATAGGGTTTACTCCATCACCTTCACCCTCAGCTTCTTTAGCAAGGCAGTGGTCGTCTTGGAGGTGGGTTTGGGGTCGTTATCATGCTGGAATACTGCCCTGCGGCCCAGTCTCCGAAGGGAGGGGATCATGCTCTGCTTCAGTATGTCACAGTACATGTTGGCATTCATGGTTCCCTCAATGAACTGTAGCTCCTCAGTGCCGGCAGCACTCATGCAGCCCCAGACCATGACACTCCCACCACCATAATGCTTGACTGTAGGCAAGGCACACTTGTCTTTGTACTCCTCACCTGGTTGCAGCCCTACATGCTTGACACCATCTGAACCAAATAAGTTTACCTTGGTTCCAGTAATCCATGTCAGCAAACTGTTTGCAGGCTTTCTTGTGCATCATCTTTAGAAGAGGCTTTCTTCTGGGATGACAGCCATGCAGACCAATTTGATGCAGTGTGCAGTGTATGGTCTGAGCACTGACAGGCTGACCCCCCACCCCTTCAACCTCTGCAGCAATGCTGGCAGCACTCATACGTCTATTCATTGAGGGAACCATGAATGCCAACCTGTACTGTGACATACTGAATTAGAGCATGATCAATATGCAGTGTTCCAGCATGATAACGACCCCAAACACACCTCCAAGACGACCACTGCTTTGCTAAAGAAGCTGAGGGTGAAGGTGATGGACTGGCCAAGCATGTCTCCAGACCTAAATCCTATTGAGCATCTGTGGGGCATCCTCAAACGGAACGTGGTGGAGCACAAGGTCTCTAACATCCACCAGTACTCACTTTTGTGAGATACTATATATATATATATATATATATATATATATATATATATATATATATATATATATATATTTCATTTTAAAAAGTACAGTACATTTTCATGTTACAGTTAGTACTGTTCATTTTTGTAATAAAAGTTCAGCAATATTTTTCTTTTAGTATTATGTTTTCATTTCAGTATCATTTTATCAAGACTATCTGTTGATTAATCAGTTATCGGCAGATACTGCCCAACATTGTTATTGATATCGGTAAAATCCAATATCGGTCTAACCCTAATCCTAACCCTAACACACACACACACACACACACACACACACACACACACACACACACACACACACACATAAACGCAAATACATACACACTATTACCTGGTCAAAATGTGTGTAAAGCCTCTTCAGCTCCTGCTGTTCCCTCAGATCCTCCATCACCTGCTGCCTCCTGATCTCCATCCTTAACCTACACACACACACACACACACACACACACACACTTTGGGGGACTTCTTTTTCTAGAAAGTATTTTCCACACAACTTTAACTCCTTCCATGTCTGGTCTTACCTCTCAGTGAGGGTGTGTGTGAGCTGCCGTCTCTTGTAAAGTGCCTCCTGCAGGCACTCGGTGATCGTGCACTCTGTGTTTACATGGAACAACTCTTCCTCATCAGGAGTCAAGAGTTTATTGTGACCGAGCCCATCCATGGACCGCTCCCACTCAGACTCCTCCTTCTGCAATAGTAACTCCGCCTCCTCTAATGCCTGAACAGAGAAAATGCTAACTGGTAAATGGTCTGCACTTATATATTGCTTTGTAACCTTAGAGGTTCTACAAAGCACTTTACAC